>NW_006921865.1:2279357-2283124 GCF_000298275.1 Orycteropus afer afer | reverse complement strand
TAAAATGCATTAAAAAATAAAATAAGAATGATTTTAGGAAAACTACTGTGTTCAAAATGTCAAATTCTAATTTACGTCATCACTTAGTATTTACTAATTAAACATACATACAAGGAATTATTAGCTAATGATGAATATAATGTATAATGTTTGCACACAAGAAAATGAAATCTAAACTAGAAAATACTATTTAGCACAGGATAGTCCAACATTAGTTAGTATAAGGATTCTTATATATTAAGATATAGAAGAATCTAATTATTGCTTTAAACTATAATGTATCTGGATAAACCTTAACTCTTGAGAAAACATCATAAACATTGTGGTGGTTCAAATCATTTCAAAATGGCAGAGTTTGACAGAAGGTTCATGCTCACTAATAGCAATTATGGCAAACTATTTGTTTCTTAATTTTAACACAGCATAAACTATTGTTTCTATCTATGCTTTTCTCATTCATTGTCATTATTAGTGTTCTTAATTATGTGCTGAATTAGGGGCAAGAGTCATTATTAATGACTATTAACTTGAAATTCTAACATAGGACTTGGCATCTTAGAGACTCAATAGTTATTGAAAATTGAATTAGTTAAGCTTTTAAACAGAGATTTACAAAAATGGAATTCGTTTAACAAAGATTTAGTTCAGTTTTAACTGATGCTGGTGATGATCATAATGAAGAAGATGATGATTTTACTCTTATTATTATAGTATAGTTTTGAGAATTTCTTACACCTCATGAAATCCAAACAATGCTACGTAATTACTACCATTACTCTCTCTCTAGGAGCTCTGGTAGCATAGTGCCTAAAGCACTTGACTGCTAACCAGAAGGCTGGCAGTGCAAACCCACCAGCTACTCCTCGGAAGGAAGATAGGGCAATCTACTTCCGTAGTGATACTGCCTCGGAAACCCAAGGAGGGGTCGCTGTGAGTCGGGTCCAACTCGACAGCACATAACAACAACAACATTCTCTATTTTATAGTTAATGAGCAAAAGGTTGTGAATATTAATTTTTTTTTTTTTTCTCATATCACAGAAGTAGTAAGTTGGAGATCCAAGGCACAACTGTTTCTTAAGACTAAACTCTTTGTCATTCTCATCTCTAGTAGAGAAGGAGAGTTCCAAGTTATTTGAAACATGTATATTTGTTAGTCACTTGGTGGTGCAAACGATTAACATGCTTGGCTGCTAACCAAAAGGTTGGTGGTTCACGTCCATCAAGAGGGTCCTCGGAAGTAAGGACTAATATTCTGCTTCCAAAAAATCAGCCATTAAAAACACAATGGAGCATAGTTCTGCTCTGACACACATAGGGTTCCATGCATCAGTATGACTCCACAATAATCGGTTGGTTCGGGATATGTATTTATTTGCTGGGGGATTGGAGATATAGGGAAGTTTTCTAATAATTGTATTTTAATTCGAAAAACGTTTACATTTTCTAAATACAGACTATCTGATTACGAAAAAAGGCCGTGCACATGCTTAGCAATATAAGGAGCAAATCTAGCTATGCAAAATTCACAAAAATGAGGAACCAGAATTCACTGCTTTGCAAAAAAACTTCAAAAATGAGTCTAACTTTGGTCATTTTAAATGGAAAAGTCAGTTAATATGCATGTATAAGACCAGTGCAGAAACGGATAAGAAAATAAAAAGAGGTACCTTTAGTGTACAATAAAAACTGTGTAGGTACAATTATGTCTTAATATATATATATATACATATGTCCCATTCTCAGTAGATGGTCTTAATTTTTTGGAGGATAAATTCATTGGTCAAAGTCATCTTTTTCTAGACCCTTAAAATTTTTCCACATTGATGTAGTCAAGTGAAAAACTAACAAGATTGCCTAAAATAACTCACATCATAAACTAGGGGGTGAGAGGAGTGACAGGTACCTTTCAGGAGAACTTAACCGAATTCAGCCTGATAATTGCCTACTTAGACACAAACAAAAGAACTGAGATATTAATAATTAACATTTTATCTTCCTTTATTTAACCAGACAAACCTCAAGTAATTTTCTTTTTCTCTTACGTATACTAAAGAATTAATGCTTATATAATTCCCCAATTTTCAAAGGGAAAAAAAAAATTCTAAACAGAGATTTATTTTTATTGTTTCTTTTCCCAGTCTCTTTATCCTTCCACTCTTTGAAGTAAACAACCGAGCTTATTTCTCCAGGAAGATGTTTTCTTAATCTGCATTTAACTTGTCCATTTCACTAAAACATTCTTCAAATCCCCACTTCCTGAAGATATACAGATATATTTGATACTTATGGACAGATATTGATTGAGGATATTATCCGTTCAGAGATGGGTGATGTCTGTTCACGATAACTGACTGATACTCTCAATATGATCTTTTCCCCCTACAGAAAACAGGCCAGAGTGAAGTTTGACGTGTCAGCAATCACTGAGGGCAGGAACTATGCTTCAGAGGTTTAAAAAACAAACAAAACAAACAAACAAACAAACAAAAAAAAACTCACTGCCATCAGAGGTTTAGGGAGGAGAAAAATCATTAGCTCTTCGACAACAGAGTTATCTCAAATAGTGGCTTATCCTTCACTATCAGGCTCTGTTCTGCCTTGTGTCACTTGAGATATGCCAAATCCTTTACTGATTACAAGCATTCTGTAAGCAAAATTGATCCAGGTGGCCTGAGCCACCTGAGTTCTTTTCCTTCCAGTCACATGGGACCCTATTCTTGTCCCTCCATTCCCACTGCTGCTGTTCTTCTATAAACCTGGTCATGCCTCAGCCCTTTGAGCCACATCTGGTACCAGTCTTCTCCTGTCAATCCTTACTGTATTTGATATTCCAGAGACATTTGACCCTGCGACCACACACACAATTTTGAAGCACTTCTCTCTTTTCTTTGGCTTCCCTTGGCTATACAGCACTCCCTCCTGGTTTTCCATCTCCATGTCAGATTTCCTTCCAGACATATTTACTAGTTAATTTGCCTCTTCTCACCTCTTAAATGTTCCTGTCCCTTATGTTTCTATTATTAGACATTTTCTCTTCTCACTCAGCATGGTCTCACCAAGCAATCTCATCAGTGTCCAAAATTTCAATTAAACTTAAATGTTGATGATTTTTAAATGGCTCTCCTGTCATCTAGACACATCTGTCTAACCACTAATTAGACGTGAATTCTTGGGCTTCTGTGAGCTAACTGTATTTTTTTCACCATGTGCATTATTATGGAGTTTATATAAGTAATTTTTATTTATTTTTAAAACCACTCCATATTTCTTCTGTAACACATGCTTTTAATGTAGGACCCATAGATAAAATAGGGAATAGAAAATATGTGACACATGTAGACACTGCAGAATAATTTCTCTTAAAATAGTTGTACATAATGCGAAGGATTTCTGCTTATTGTGACATTTCATCTAATAAAAATTTGCATCAAACTGCATAAGCAAATGTCTTTTTAGAGAAGACTGGTAACATATCATAATACTGGCATATTATATATATATATATATATTAACACTATATGAGTATCTGCGTAGAACAGATATTATCCTGGAGAACACATTCTTGAGAATTTATGCAAAAAATTGTAATATTAATATTACAACTATATAGTATACAATCTACATATCATATTCATATACATTATCTTATATAGTCTTTGCAACATTCCTATGAAATAATGTTTCAAATATTATCCCCAATTTGTTGTTGTTGTTGTTGTTATTTGCCATCGAGTCGGCCCCGACTCATAGCGACCCCTCCTTGGG
>NW_006921865.1:2274581-2278697 GCF_000298275.1 Orycteropus afer afer | reverse complement strand
CCAGCCACTCCTCGGAAGGAAGATGGGGCAATCTACTTCTATAGTGATATTGCCTAGGAAACCCAAGGAGGGGTCTCTATGAGTCGGGTCCAACTCAAGGGCAAATAACAACAACAACAACAACAACAATCTTATCAAGCAAGTAATGGCCATGATTCCACTTTTACCATTTTTACTAGTGGTAATTTGGATTTTAAGGACGTCATGGATATAAATTCAGGTAATTTTACATAACAGCTAACTTATTTGTATATTCAACTTAACACATTTTTTTTGAGAAGTGAGCAGTCTTAAGTTTTCCATCAGTAAGACATTCAAAATGAGACTTTACTTAAGCTAAATATTAAGACTCTAGCCAGAATCATGTAAAATGCCCCACCTTGTTTTAAATTCATTATTGTTATAATGCATTTGTCAAGATAGTAGAAACAAAGCTTTATGTATTTAATAGTGATTGTGTTTAGTTTTCTCTTAAAGTTAAATTCAAAAGAGATATGAGATTACTATAAAATAAATTTGAGTTAGAAAATTAATTTGAACACTGTCTGTGTTCAGTTTACATAAAATGGGACTTAAGCAAATGTTTCCGGATTGTGGGGCCATTAGCTTTGTTCTTCCTTAACAAAGATGTTTATATCTGTGCCACTTTTTACCCCTTGGATTATTAGCTAACCATAGCTCAAATACATTTGAATTTTAAATGCTGATATAAAATAATAAAACTCTGAAGCCACTTTTTCTTTCTTAAATACATAGGTGTTATTACATTTCTGCTCTGAAATCATCAGTTGGTTATCATAATTCTAATACATTTTATAACTATTGACATGAGATAAGCATATGAACTATTTATTATTCTGATAATAAATGCTGATTAGAAGCAAAACTGTTTAAATATGGTAGTCATAAAAAGTAGTAGTGTCCTGTATGTTTTACTCAGCACTACCTAATCATAAATAGTTAATCTCAGTATTTTTGGACTCCAATTTTTAATATAAAAATGTTTTATAGAATCTATATAATTTTTTTCTTCTTTTTGTCCCTTCGTTTAGTTGTTTGAAATTACAGTGCCTCTTTCTCAAGGCCCCAAACCAGTAACAATCAGTTTTGCCAATCACACTTCCTGCCGATGCATGTCTAAACTGGATGTTTACAGACAAGTCCATTCAATTATTAGACGTTCCCTGCCAGCATCACTACCACAGTGAGTATTAACTAAATCTGTTTTTTCTGCATCCTATACTAACAGTAATTAAAGCACTCAGCTACTGATCAGAAGATCACAGTTTGAATCCACCAGTTGTTCCATGAGAAAAAATATGTAGCAATCAGTTTCTGTAAAAATTTGCAGCTTTGGAAACTTTATGAGGCAGTTCTAATCTGTCCTATAGTGTTGCTGTGAGTCAGAATCAACTTGACAGCAGTGGGTTTGGTTTTATACTAATATAAAATTATTTTAAAGCAGACACATATTTATTAAAAGAATTTTAGTGAAATTCACCATAATGTACTTTGCAGTATATCAGACATAATGAAGACCAAATTTAATAGTGTACTGTGAAAATAAAATTAAACTGAAACAAGCAGTCTAATTTTATAGACAAAGTAGTTCACAATATAAAGGAGTTATTTCTATAGAATGCCACACATCCCATCAGTGTTTGTACTATCAGTAAGATGGCCTAATTATTATAACATTCATGTAATTAGGAATGCTAACTCATAAATGATATTAAAACTAATGACAAAAAAAAAATCCCTGATAAAATTTTGGTCCAAAACCAAAAGTAAAGTAAAAAAAAATAAATCATTTTATATCTATTAACATTTGTTTGTTTTCTTAAATCTCAATTAATTAATTATATGTATGTATATGCATATTTGGGAGCTCTGGTAGCATAGTGCCTAAGGCACTTGACTGCTAACCAGAAGGCTGGTGGTTCAAACCCACCAGTGACTCCTTGGAAGGAAGATGGGGCAATCTACTTCCATAGTGATACTGCCTCAGAAACCCAAGGAGGGGTCGCTATGAGTCAGGTCTGACTTGATGGCACATAACAACAACAACAAATGCATATTTATACATATTTCTGATTTCAGCAAGAATTGAATATTCAAATAATGTTTATTTACTGTAGAGAGTATTCTTTCAGCATTAGTTCAAATTAACATTCAGAATAATATTTGTTATTCAAATTTACTTCCCATCCTTTTTTTTAAGTTTGATGAATGGCAGCATATCCTTGGTCATATTAAAGGACTGGGTAGAGCAGTAGCTTCTGACCCTATGAATAATTTATAGTGAATCATTATTAAATTGTCATCTGAGATCCATGGGCTTCCTGCTTTCTGCTCCAAAATGATGATGTAAGTCCGTTACTTAGGATATCAAGCATATGCTATAGGCATATGAGTATAATTTACATAAATCTATCATTTGTAATATATGTATAAATAAGTCGATGAGTAAAACATATAGATTATAAAATTTTAAGGAAAACCTTACATTTTGGAGGACATGAATACAATGTGTAGTCTTCCCCATGGAATCTCTTTCTGGAACTTCATTTAGTGTGGCAGATAAGAGGCTTTGTACATCCAGGAACACTCCAGGAGAAACTTCGGGACAGCCTAATTTGAGAGATGAAAGAAGAAAAGATCTTACAGGAATCTTTTAATAAATTCATTCCAATAGAAGCAGAGATAAATGCTGTCTTGAAATAAACAGGCCGTTATATGTGTGATTTTACTCACAAAGTCCTGAGAGTTCTATTGTCCTTTCTCCACACTGTCCCCTTTGGCAACTCATACATTCTTAGAGGTTCAGCCATTTCTTTGGTCTGGTGATTCCTAAAATTACCTTTCAAGATCTGAGTGTGTTCTTGACTTCCAATATCTAAACCTATCTCATTATTGCTATTTGTAATTATATTAGATATAATGGGTACAAAAACAAAGATTTTTGAATTATTTTATCTCTACATCATTCATGGAAGTATTCACTCATATTCCCAGAGGTCTTACAATCATGCAGTTGTCATTAAATTCTCCTCTTTATTTCCCAACTAAATACTACTGGTAGTTTTGGAGGTGAGGCATATCTGTTTCAAACTGTGCTTCGTCCCTGCCTTCTGTGTCCTCTTCATTCTGTGTGTATGTCTGATTTAATGTAGTGGTGTCAATACTGTCTCTGTAGTCTCCATCTCCAGGCCTCTGCTCCTGTGCATAACCACAAGTAAACTTAAAAAAAAAGCATTTCATTTACCTGAGCAGAAACTGTCAGGATTTTAAGCTGCTCAAAGATTTGAGCAAAAATTCCTCATCTCCCCATTCTGGCAATCAGCCTTCCTTTCTCATTTTGTCTCCCAATATTCACAACTGTGTTTCAGTTGGATTGCCTGAACACCAAGTTCATTTCCTGCTTTGTATCTTATTTCTATTCTAGCCCCGGCTTGAAATAAGTTCCCTTTCTTTCCTGCCTTTAGAAAAGCCTATCCATTACTCAGAGTTCAGGTAAAGGTCTTTCTCCTCAATTTGTCTAGTCTAAATACCACATCACCTTTGCTTCCCTGAATACCCATAACAATTGCTGGATTTACTTCTTCCTTGCATGGCTTTTTAGGGGTCTGTAAATGCTTCATGCGAAATGCTCACTGGATTGTGAGAATACTTCAGGTAGGTTTATATTCTCCATAGTATCCAGTTAATTAAACTTAAAGAAAAATGTCTATATTATGCTTTAAGCCCTTTACATCTCTTGTCTCATTTAACCCTCATAAAACTCCAAAGCTGTAGGCTATTACTGCACTATACTGATAACAAATGCTTATTAGTAAAATAATTTATCTGTGCATATTTCATAACACTTGACATATCTGTGTATCATTTATTCATATAAATACTATGGGGAACACTGTTTAGATCAAGAGGAGACAAAAGTTCTAGCATAAAAAGGCTGGGATGTAGAGTTATCAAGATCTGAATCTTATTTCAGGTCTAACACTAATTAGCTTTGTCTAAGATTAAGGAGCTCTGGTAGCATAGTGGCTAAAGCACTTGACTGCTAACCAGAAGGCTGGCGGTTCAAACCCACCAGCCACTCCTCGGAAGGAAGGT
>NW_006921865.1:2272665-2273231 GCF_000298275.1 Orycteropus afer afer | reverse complement strand
GTGTGTGTGTGTGTGTGTATACATCATATAACCATAAAACTAAAAGCATTATTTAAAAATGCTTTCCCTATTACACTGCTACTGAACCTTTTTTCATTATTCTTCTCCTCCATATCCAGTTCACCTCATCCATAGCTAACTCCTTTCTGTTAGTGGAGACTTGTATGTTGCCACAATGCTGAACAAGGTTTCAAAGGGTCTTCCAGACTAAAACGGACTAAGACTAAGACAGACTAAGATTTCCAGAAATCTACTTCCTAAGGTCACCAGTGAAAACCCTGTGGATCACAATAGTCCAATTCCATTGTGCATGGGATTCCCATGAGTTAGAGGCTGACTCAATGGCCTTTAACAACAATAGCAACAAGCTTTCTAAAGATATTTTTTTCTTAATCATCCCCCTTGCAATTTTAATACCACAGGTATACTGTATGCCTTTATGTATTGTATGTGTATCTATGTAAAAGAGTAAGTGTAAAGCTTTATTTTTATTCAATGCATGGTTACAAATTACTAAAAGTTGTAAGTTAAAAGTTACATTAAAAAGGTTGGGCAATCCTACTTCC
>NW_006921865.1:2261773-2272430 GCF_000298275.1 Orycteropus afer afer | reverse complement strand
CTATGAGTCGGGGCCGACTCGACGGCAAACAACAACAGCAACAACAAGTAATTGCATATGCAAAGTAGCAATTGATATAAATATATAACAAAGGTAATAAAAATGTAAAATATTCAGCTATTATTTTCCCTTTAAAATCAAAACAATTAAAAAATACTTTCTTAAAAACTCTTCATGAACACTTAACTTCAGACTTTTGCTTGACATGTGAAAACAACTTTTAACTCTTGTAGCTGCTATCTTTAAGTAGTCAATATTGTTTTTCTTTCAGTACTTGAAATAATAATGGTAGTTTCAATAACATTTTTAGAATTAAATAATAAAATATAGATTTTTTAAATTTAATTCTCAAAGTTCAAGTTATGCACAAAAGCACAGAGGATCAAACACAAACTATATCCACAAGACAACCAATGGCAGCCAGTAGACACACTTAGGTACCACTTAATATATGACTTTGAGATTGACCAGTAGATTTAAGGAAACTCCTCCAGTCACAACCATTTATTCACCATTATTTCCTAATCTTGCACACATATTTTGTATCTTCCAGAAATTCAGTGTTGATGCTGCTCGTGTGACATCCAGAACAACCTGAAAGAAATTAAATATTAAGATTTTTTGGATGGTGTGAGTCTTAGACAGACAAAAATAATTGTAATATCTAGAATTTTCATCACCAAATATCCAGTATTCATGACCGTGGGGGAACAATTACACCATGATAAATGCATGCCTTATTATATGTAATACACTCAAGTGTTTTTTTTTTCCCTCTTCCGATTCTCTTTTTTTAAAATGCTAATCTCAATATGTTGAGAATTGTGACCCACAATTGAAAAGAAAACTGCCATAATGATGATTTATATATGCAAAATATATCATTATATTATAAAAATATCAACTTTGCTAAAAGCCAAGAGGAATAGCCACTAAAACAATTGCTAAAATCTAAAGGATTGCCAAAACCAAGAGTTGGGGAGGATGTGCTGTCCCTGGCACTCTCATATGTCGCTGATGAGATTGTAAAATGGTACAGATCCTTTGTAAAATAGTTTGGCAGGTTTTTAAGAAGCTAAGATTATACTTATCCTATGATCCAGAAACTCCCTTTTTAGTTATTTACCTAAGAAAACCAAGAGCAAATTTCCACACAGTAACTTGTATGCAGATCTTCTTGTAAGTTTTATTCATTTTAATCAAAATTTGGACATAGACCAAATACCTGTCAAAGGCAAACGGGTAAACACATTGTAATGTATCCATCTAGGGTATTACTAGTCAAAAAAAAAAAAAAAAGAATGAACTATTGCAACACATGGATCTCAAACACTGAGGTAAACAGCTGAATAAAAGAAGCTAGACTCAAAAGAGTATATACTATGCATGATTCAATTTGTATGAAATCTTACAAAAGATAAATCTAATCTAGATTGAGAGAAAGCAAATCACATCAGTAGTTGCTTCGGGATGAAGATGGGTAGGAATTCACTGGGGAGAGGCAAAGGAGAATGTTGTGGTGTGATGGTATATTCTATATATTGAGGGTGTGGAATTTTGTGAAAAGTGAACACATTTAAAATAGAAGCATTTTATTGAATGTAAAATTGATTTTTAAAAAGTTAAGAAAAAATGACTCATTTTATTAGTTTATATTTAATATGGTAGATTTCTTTAAATCTTTATGGAAAGTTCCCACAATTCTTTTGTATAGCATTTGAAATTTCATTTAGTGGCAACTCTGTCACAATTCTGCCATACGTTCTTGCCAACCACCACTGTCAGGAGAAAGACAAGACAGGCATTCCCTCCTCCAAGTGTACCACATTATATTTACATTGCTATTTAATTATCTACTTAACAGATCATCTATTTTACATTATTTATAAAGAAGTATATTTCAGAAGCATTATATAATGAGTCAGTCATTCATAAAATATTTGTTGAGTCACTAAAGTAGACAAATAATTTTCTTAAGTACTGCTGTGAGACTACAGAAATGAGCTTACTTGTTGCTGACCTTAGAGACCTAGGGAAGGACAACACGTGCTGTGTTATTATTACTATTTTTTTTAAATACTACTAAGTGCCAACCCTCTGTCATACATTGTCTCATGCACATACTAGTCCTGCCATCATAAAACACAGGGTTTAAGACTGTGGACACTGCAGTAGGCTTCCTGGTTTGGAAATTCATTCTCTGCTTACTAGCTCCTTAATTTTTGTATGTTACGTAAACTTTTTTGTGATTCAGTTTTCTCATCTATAAAACAATATAAATAAGAGTTTTATCTATCTATCTATATATCTATCTATCTGTATGTATGTGTGTATGTGTGTGTGTATATATATATATATATATATATATATATATATGTATAGGAGCTCTGGTGGCACAGTGCCTAAGGCATTTGACTGCTAACCAGAAGGTTGGTTCAAACCCACCAGCCACTACATGAAGGAAGATGAGACAATCCTTCTAAACCCAATGAGGATCACTATGAGTTGGAATCAACTCTATGGCAGTTTTTGTTGTTGTTGTTGTTGGGTTGTATATATTTAAATAATATAATGTAACATTTATAACTTAATCCTCACAATCAGTCTATTCAGTAATATTACTCTATAATTAGAAGTTAACAAAAGGAGCCCTGATGGCTCAATGGTTAAGTGCTAGGCTGCTACCTGAAAGGTTGATGGTTCAGACCCATACAGTGACTTTGTGGGAGACCTGGCGATTTGCTACCATAAAGATTACAGCCTAGGAGATCCTGAGGCAGTTCTGCTCTGTCTTATTGGGTCACAATGAGTCGGAATCAACTTGACAGCACATAGCAACAAGTCAACCTAATATTTGTACAACAACAAAATATAATAGTAAGAATACATATTGCATAGAGTTTTTGTGATGATTATAAGTAGCAATCCATATTAAGTATTAGCACAGTACCTGACACAGAGTATTTAAGTATTTAATAAATATCAGCTTCTGTATTTTTAACATTGTTCAAATGAATAAACTGAGTTTTAGAAATGTTAATTGCACATTAATCCATTGCAATAACATACACAAAGCTAAAGAGCTAAAAAAAAAAACTTATCTCTGAACCACTTTTCTCAAAATCTGATAGCATTTTTATTATGCACAGTGAAATTTTTGGTCTCAACAGTAGTATTACCAAAATCTATCATAAATTCAAAATGTAAGAAAGATTATAAGTAGTAGTGATTAGATTTCATTATTCATATTGATGTTCTTATAGATTGTTCTCTTTCTTTCTGAGTAATTCTTCTTAGGTTTCCTTCAAGTTGAACTCTATTTATTTCCATGGCTCCTTTATGAAGGCTCTTTTTTTTTTTTTTTTTTTTCACATTTTTCCCCTATCACTGAAGTGTGTCTTTGATAATGTAAAAAAGCTAAGAGAAGTAAGACAATGTTTAGCATAGCTGAAATATCCTGAATTCTTTTATTTTTTGAAATAGATAATAAAAATAGAAGATATGTATCATTTCAACATTATAAAGTGCCTGTATCAGTCGTTTGATGACAAGTCATGTTGTGGTAGAGGGGAAGAAGGAATGAAGAAAGATGAGGAAATGGATAAATCTAACTTGAAGGCTAACTTGTGATTTTCAGTTATTTTACAAAATGCCCATAGAGATTATTATAACACTTAATAAAACATATTTTCTTATAAGTTACAATATTGGGATTTATTAAAGAAAATTTCATCCTTATGAGAACACATCTAAAAGTTTTCCAGGGAAGCGTGGTCTATAACTAAGGCAGCCTTTGATTTGAAACTTAAAGGCTCTATGTCTTTGGACACTATTAATCTATAACAAATCCTCAGTCTAAATGCTTAGAAGTTTGGCTATCTCTTAGTTTTCCTTTTTCCCACATTAATATTTCATTATATGCCTTTTAATTTGAAAATAATACATTATTACTTAACCAAAAATAGAGATAAACTAAACAATATGAGAAAAGATTTAATAAGCTACATCAGAGTAGAAGTAGTATGTTGTTTTCCTTTGCCATTGAGTCAGTTCCAGCTCACAGTGACACTATGTACAAAAGAATGAAAACACTGCTCAATTCTATGTCATCCTCACAATCATTGCTATGATTTTATTTCTTTTTTAAGAGTTAGTTTCACATTCAACATTACATGTACATTTAGTTTAACTACTCATTTACCATGTCCAACCCTAACCCAGTCTCCTTCCCTCCCTGCCCAGTATCCCTCCCCCTGTGCCCCTCATAGTTATGCACTCCCATTTGTCCTCCCATTCCTCAGTGTGAATGTTGCCCTTTTGGTGCCCCATGGTCTATTGCTGCAAGGGATGTATTTCCATAGAGGATGTAGGTGGGTCACCCTGGGTTGCGTGGTCTGCATGTACATCTTGTTAACTGTTGGGCTGAGAGCCAGCCCCTGGGAGTGAGTTTTATTCCAGGTGCAGAATGTATTCCAGAGCCGTAGTATTGGGGATCTCACCAGACTCTATCCAACAAGTATTTCTGGTCATTATTACATTTTTGGATTTTGTTCCAAGGTTTTCCTCCCACTCTTTCCAGGATCTCCAGATTTGATCCTATCCTGAGTGGATGGCATTGGTAGCCAGGCAGCATCTAGGTCTTCTGTTCTTGAGGGCTATCGTATCCTAGAGCTGATTGCTTCCAAATGCCCTTTTTTTTTTTTTTTAAAAAAAAACTCTTCTTCACTTTCAACGCTAGGAGACCATTAGATGCATCTTAGATAGCCCCTTGAAAGCTTTTAAGATGCTACTCACCAACGTAGGATGAGGAATAAGGCTTTTATGTATTTTGTTGTGCCAATTGAGTCTGGTGTCCCTCAGTACTATGGTCCTCAGACAGTAGATCTATTGCATCTCTCTCCCATAGTGTCTGGGTGTCTGTGAGCAATTGCTCTGGGTCTGTCTTCTGTTGTTTCTGTAAGGATTGCAGGTATTTTGTATCACTGGTTTCTGTGCAAGATTAGCCTGCGCTGAATCTATCCTTGGTCTAGAGTATACTCCTGTTCACTGACTCCCATCATTGCTGTTTTTGACCCCATCGTTGCAGCTACTGTGTCAATACACCTCACTGAGGGTCTTCTGCTTTTTCACTGACCCTTTACTTTACCAAGCATAATGTCCTTATCTAGGGACAGGTCCATTCTGATAACATGGCCAAAATATCTGAGATGAAGTCTTACCATCTTTGCTTCTAAGGCACATTCTGATTGTTATTCTTTAAAGATAAATCTGTTTGTTCTTCTGGCATCCCATGGTATATTCAGTATTCTTTGCCATCACAATAATTCTAAGGCATCGATATTTCTTTGGTCTCCTTTATCAACTGTCCAGCTTTTGCAAGCATAGCAGGCAATTGAAAATACCATGGCATGGGTCAGGTGCACCTTAGTCCTGAAAATGACATCTTTATAACACCTTAAAAAAAGTCTTTTTTCAGCAGATTTGCCCAGTGCAAATATGTCATTTGATTTTTTCTTTGCTGCTTCCCTAGCTGTTGATTATGAATCCAAGTAACATGGAATCCTTGATAATTTCAGTCTTTTCTCTGTTTATCATGATGTTGCTTATTGGTCCAGTTGTGAGGACTTTTGTTCTCTTTGTGCTGAGGTGTAATTCATATGAAAGGCTGTAGTCATTGATCTTCATCAGTAAGTGCTTCAAATCCTCTTCTCTTTCAACACGCAAAGTTGTGTCATCTGCATATCCCAAGTTGTTAATGAGTGTTCCTCCAATCCTGATGTCACATTCTTCTTCATATAATCCAACTTCTTAGATTATTTCCTCAGCATACAATTGAGTATGCATGGTGGAAGGACATACACCTTTCTTGATTTTCAGCCACATCATATCCTCTTGTTCTACTCAAGTGAGAGCCTCCTCATCTAGGTACAGGTTTCCCATGAACAAAATTAACTGTTCAAAAATTCATATTCATCACGATGCTACCCATAATTTGTTTATTGCAAACACAGTTTAATGCTTTTGCATAGTCAACACAGTTAAACATCTTCCTAGTATTCTCTGCTTTCAGCCAAGGTCCATTTGATATCAGCAACAATATCCCTCAGTCCATGTCCTCTGCTGAATCCAGCTTGAATTTCAGGCAGTTTTTGCTGTAACTGTTTTTGAATTATCTTCAGCAAAATTTTATTTGCATATGATATTTATGATCCAAACAAGCAGACAAACAATAAAAAGAAACACTACTATCATGTCCATTCTGACTCATAGTGACCCTGTAGAATTGTCCCATAGGTTTCCAAGGCTGTAAATCTTTATGGAAGCATACTCCCTCATCTTTTTGCCACAGAACTTCTGGTGGATTTGAACCACTGAATTTTGGTTAGCAGCCGAATGTTTGAATCACCATTCTTTGCAATGTGCAAACAATAGATCTCTTCTAGCTGGTTGGCCAGGTAGCTGTCCTTCAAATTTCTTGGCATAGACAAGTGAACACTTCCAGTGTTGCATCCATTTGTGACAATATCTCAATTTGTATTCTTTCAATTCCTGGAGCCTTGTTCTTCCTCAGTGCATTCAGTGTGGCTTAGAATCTTTTCCTTCTGTGCATCGGTTCTTGATGGCATACTACTTCTGAGATGGTTGAACATTGGCCAATCTTTTTTGGTGCAGTAAATG
This sequence comes from Orycteropus afer afer, assembly GCF_000298275.1. Taxonomy (NCBI): domain Eukaryota; kingdom Metazoa; phylum Chordata; class Mammalia; order Tubulidentata; family Orycteropodidae; genus Orycteropus; species Orycteropus afer. The sequence continues at coordinate 2,265,752 of NW_006921865.1, read as the reverse complement.
TGTCTTCCCTCCATCTCCTTTTGATGCTTCCTCTGTCATTCAGTATTTTGCCAGTAGAATCCTTCAATATTGCAACTTGAGGACTGAATTTTTTTTATCAGTTATTTCAGCTTGAGAAATGCCAAGTGTGGTTTTTTTTTTTTTCCTTTTGGTTTTCTAGCCCCAAGACATTTCATTATAATACTTTACTTTGCCATCTCAAGCCACCTTCTGAAATCTCTTTTTAACTCTTTTACATTGTCATTTCTTCCATTCGCTTTAGCTACTCACTGTTCAAGAGCAAGTTTCAGAGTGTCTTCTAATGTCAATTTTAGTTTTCTCTCTCTCTCCTGTCTTTCTAATGACCTTCTGTCTTCTTCGTGTATGTTCTTGATGTCATCCCAAAACTCACCTGTTGTTCAGTCCTTAGTGCTCAATATGTCAAGTCTATTCTTGAAATGATCTCTAAGGTAAGGTGAGCCATATTAAAGGTCATATTTTGGCTTTCATTAACTTATTTTAATATTTTTCAGCATCCCCTTGAACTTGCATATGATTGACTGATGCTCTGTTCCTGTAGTCCACTCCTGATCTTGTTCTGTCTGATGATACTGAGCTTCTCCATCATCTCTTTCCACAGATGTAGTTGATTTGGTTCCTGTGTATTTCATCTGGTGAGGTCACATATCTATTTACCATTTATGTTGTTGAAAATAGGTATTTCCAATGAAAAGTCATTGCACTTGTAAAATTCTGCCATGCAATCTCTGGCTTTATTTCTGTCACCAAGGCTGTATTTTCCAGCTTCCTTCTTCATGTCCAATGCTTGCATTCCAGTACCAGTAATTACCAATACATCTTAATTGCATATTTGATCAACTTCAGACTGCAGCAGTTGGGAAACATCTTTAATATCTTCATCTATGGCCTTAGCAACTGTTGCATAAATTTGAATAATGGTCATATTAACTGGTCCTCCTTGTAAGCATATGGATATTATCCTATCACTGATGGTGTTGTACCTGAGGATAGATCTTGAAATGTTCTTTTGATAATGATGTCATGCTTCTTCAATTTATTATTCTTGGCATAGTAGACCATATGTTTTCCAACTTAAAAATACCCAATACCAGTCCATTTCAGTTCACTAATTCTTCAGATATTGATGTTTATGCATTCCATTTCATTGCTGATGACTTCCAATTTTCCTAGATTCATACTTTGGACATTTCAAGTTCCTATTATTAATGAATGATTGCAGCTGCTTCTTCTCATTTTGAGCCATGCCACATCAGCAAATGAAGAACCTGAAAGCTTTATTCTTCCCACATCATTAAGGTCAACTCTGCTTTGGGGAGGCATTTCTTGCCAATAACATATTGTGTTTCTTCCAACTTGAGGGGCTGATCTTCTAGCAATATATCAAACAGTGTTCCACTGCTATTGATAAAGTGTTTACTGGCCAGTTTTTTCAGAAGTAGATGGCCAAGTCCTCCTTCCCAATCTTTCTTAATCTGGAAACCTTCCCACTAGAGATAACCCTGTTGGTATTTGAAATACTGGTGACATAGCTTCCAACATTACAGCAACACACAAACCATTACATTATGACAAACTATAGTTGAATGGTGGAGAGATAATATAGCTTCCAATTAATTGGGATATAAGTTTGCACCAATTGATTAGAAACCTTTTTTTTCCAGAAATTTTAAAATGCATCTTTCTTCTGCCCTGAAAATATACACTTTGCAAATTTATAGTTCTTATGTCCATATGGAAATATTTTTAAAATCTTAATTCATACATCTGTTTCACCTTCTTTTCTACATAGCTCATTATCTAAATAATGTCTCCCACCTTCAATCAAACACCTATTGATATGAAAAAAAAAAAAATTACCAAGGTAACTCAGTTAAGAGACTGAGGGCCTAGAAATATCATTTTTCTAAAGGAAAGCTAAATATGCTGCATAGTGTGCCTGCCTATGGACTATCTGGCTTTTACCTTCTACAATATAATAATTGAAAGCAAAGCATCCTTATGGCTTGCTGATTAACTGAAGAAATAATAATCAAAAGTATACATAGCTAGGAAAATATGGCAGTACTTCCTCTGCATTAAGATTATGTTTGTACTTTTACCCACGGGCTATTAGGTCAAAGATTTGTGAAGCTTCACATTAAGTTCATCCACACACATTGATGGTTATTTTTAATAAATGCACATAATATTAGAACAAATCAATTTGTTGCTTTGAAGTCATATCTACAGTGTAATGCACTGAACACATTTTTGTATTTTTATCATAGAGGTAATAAGACTAGTAGTTGTTGTTAAAAGACATTTTTACTGTATTCCTGGTTGCTTGTCTTTATCAATATTTTGTACTAATTCTGTTAGATTATATTACATATTGTCATTAAATAAATAAATAAAATTAGCATGTCGCATTTAGAAAAGTACCTCCCAGGAGGAGGGAGCTTGTTGAAGATCAAATGTAAAAAGCATGTGTTCTTTGCATAAAAATACAGCAATCTAGAGATAAAAATTCACAAGCTGACAAATAGACAAACAAATCCCAAGCACAGGAAAACACAGACTTCCAGACTTATCCTAGTCTTCCTATGTATTGATGCCCCCTATCTGACTGCCATCCAACATGATGTCTTTTCACTTGACTAACCAATTGGTGATCACATAGCATGACCCATATTTTATATCCAAGTCTCAAACAGTGGGTGAGCTACTGCAGGTTACAGCTATATCTTAAAACTAGCATTTATAATCATAAGACAAGGAAGGATTAGATAAATAAATCTACCTTTTTATATTAATAAAACTATTTTATTTCCCTTTTAATTATCAAGTATGGCAAGTTTGTTAAAAACATGGAATTTTCATTGATATATTTATAAACTCTTAAATTTATATCCTAACAAACTCCAAGTTATCCATTGTTCCTTCTGTGAATAGCCTAGAGTAGCACAGACAAAAAGTAAGATAAATATACATAAGCACAAATTAGAGTGAAGTCAATGCAAATCAATACTTGGAAAGATAAGTATATGCATTGTGTTAATGTCTATTTAAACGTGTTCCTTTTGTTTCAGACAACTTATGTAGAGCCTTAAAACAAATATCTGTCTGATTTCTATCCCTACTGCTGAAAAAACTTCTTATATTTATTTATTTATCATGACTTGGGTGAAAGTTTACAGAGCAAATTCATTTTCTATACAGCAATTCATATACATTTTGTTTCATGACATTAACTGCAGTTCCCCACAATGTAACAGCTCTCTTCCCACTTCCTCCATGTAGTTTCCTCTTCCCTTTGTCCTTCTTTCTCATGTATTCCTGCCCTCCAGGCTAAGAAATTTCTTCATAACTTTGAATATAAAGACCATTTTTACTTAACCTCTTTCCAGTCAAAACAAACCATTCTTAGGAAAAATGAAAACAAATCAAGTTTTGTGCAGTTAGTCAAGTGTATTTAAGAGTCATCCAGGACAAAGGATGCACTGAAGGGAACACAAAAATTTTAAAACTTTTAAGATAAAACTATTCCAACATTTACCCAGGGCTCTGTGGCTGGTCATATGAAGAAATATTTTTGCTCTTCTAGCTGCTGTTCAGACATCAATGCTGAGCAAGAATGATCTGGAATTATATTTTTATAATATAATTACAGGTTTCAGATATATTAATAATAGTGGGTTAAGTCTAGATGAGATCAACAGTTGTTTTTTAATAATTATAAGAATAATTAGTCAAGATCCCCTTTCTTTGTTCTCTTAACCTGGTAAGAGGAGGTCTGGTGACATAGTACCTAAGGCATTTTGCTGCTAACCCAAAGGTTGGTGGTTCAAACCCACCTGTCACTCCTCAGAAGGAAGACTGGCCAATCTACTTCCATAGAGATACTGCCTCAGAAACCTACATAGGGGTCTCTATGAGTCGGGACCAACTGGACGGCAGTTTTTTTTTTTTTTTTTTTTTT
>NW_006921865.1:2219106-2261468 GCF_000298275.1 Orycteropus afer afer | reverse complement strand
GTTGTTGTTGTTATGTGCCGTCTAGTTGGACCCGACTCATAGTGACCCCTCCTTGGGTTTCCAAGGCAGTATCACTACGGAAGTAGATTGCCCAGCCTTCCTTCCAAGGAGTGGCTGGTGGGTTTGAACCACCAGCCTTCTGGTTGGAAGTCAAGTGCCTTAGGCACTATGCTACCAGAGCTCCTAAGAGAGGTTTAGTAAAGTAAATTAATAAGTAGTTTAATGTAAATCTATATGCAGTTAATTTTTTTCTTTAAGAAATACATCTTATAATAACTATACTTTTCTGGAAAATAATAACATTCAGTAGTAACTATTGCCTTAGCTAAATATGGACTTGGGGAATCAAGTAATCTCCTTTAAAAAAAAAATACCAAAAAGAAAATAAAAGCACCATGAGAATGTTGTTGTTGTTGTTGTTGTTTGCCGTGGAGTCAGACCCGACTCATAGCGACCCCTCCTTGGGTTTCCAAGGCAATGAGAATACTATTTATGAAATAGCCACTACAGTGTCCAAGGTACTAGAGTTAGTAATCATTACTCAATATTTGTAATTTCATCCAACATAACATTTTTGGAGCACATTAATCATTTAAAACTTCAAAAGAGAGAGAAAAAACAAAGTTAAGATTGACATTTAATAATTAAATTGGTTGTTCTGTAAGTTGAGTAATACTAATGCCCTAAATTTTTGTCATCTAATTTTATCCAACCAGAAGCAATAGCTACCAAACTAAAGTCAAGTGAAGTAGTGAAATAATTCTGATACAAATATTGTATCCTTCATGCATATTAAAAGAGGAATTTTGTTGCACATATGAGAGGTAAAGCAAAAAAGAAATACTGTTTTTCACATATTATTTTCAACATTGATCTACTTTATAAATTATTACACAACCCTCTGCTTTGTTTTAAAGACAAAATATGTCTTTGAATCATGTTTTATACACTTTATAAAAATAACATTTATAAAACTTATAATATTTTTATACATATTAATATCCAAAACTTGAGAAATTTCAATATGAAAAAAGTATTTTGGGGATTAAAACATGTAGGAGATAAATTATGCTAAAGCTATTCACTATGAAAACATTTCTTTTATTCTAAAAACAGTATTTTTGAAATTGTATATTTATCTTTTCCCATGGTAAGCTTTTTTTAAAAGCTAAGTATTTGCTACTCAATTTTGGAGCTGAGAACTTGATTTAAAAAAAAAACTCACTGCCGTGGAGTTGGATCTGACTTATAGGGACCTCTCCTTGGGTTTCCAAGACAGTATCACTACAGAAGTAGATCCTCCAATCGTCCTTCCAAGAAATGGCTGGTGGGTTTGAACCTCCAGCCTTCTGGATAGCAGTCTATGCCTTAGGCACTATGCCACCAACTTGATTTAGGAATTATGAAAATACATTCTGTCCAAATATATATTTCTTTAATTCAGTTGTACCTAACAGTGGCACAGTGGTTAATTGTGCACTTATTAACCAAAATGTTGGCAGTTCAAACCCACCAGTTTTTCCATGGAAGAAAGATGTAACAGTTTGCCTCCACAAAGATTTACAGAGTTGGAAACCCTTTGGGACAGTTCTACTCTCTCTTGTAGGTTTGCTATGAGTCAACAGAAGTGGGTTTGGTTTGGGTAGAAACATTTTTATTTTATTTCATTTGAGAGCTTGTTTTACATTCAACGTTATGTGTATATTTAGTTTCACTCCCCATTTACCATGTCCAACCCTAACCCGATCTCCTCCCCTCCCTACCCCGTAACCCTCCCCCTGTGCCCCTCACATTTATGCAATCCTGTTTGTCTTGCATTTCCTCAATTTGAATGTTGGTCCTCTGGTGCCCCGTGGTCTGTTGCTCTAAGGGATGTATTACCATAGAGTATGTGGGTATGTCATCCTGGGTTGAGTGGTCTGCATGTACATCTTATTAACTACTGGGCTGAGAGCTAGCCCCTGGGAGTGAATTTTATAACAAGTGCAAAATGTATTCCAGGGCCATAGCATTGCAGGTCTCACCAGACTCCATCTGAGCAGTAATTGTGGTCATTATTGAGTTTTTGGATTTTGTTCCACATTTTTCCTCCCACTCTCTCCAGGATGTCCATATTTGATCCTTTCCTGAGTGGTTGGCATTGGTAGCCAGGCACCATCTAGTTCTTCTGGTCTCTAGGGCCATTGTGTCCTAGACTGATTGCTTTCAAATGTGGTGGTTTTTTTTTTTTTTTTTTTTTTTTTTCATGTTCTTCTTTGCTTCTGACCCTAGGAGACCATTAGCTGTGTCTGAGATGGCCACTTGAAAGCTTTTAAGACCCCAGTTGCTACTCACCAATGTAGGATGCGGAGCAAGACTTTTATATATTTTGTTGTGCCAATTGAGTTTGGTGTCCTCCAGTACTATGGTCCTGAGACAGTAGATCTATTGGATTTCTCTCCCATAGTGTCTCTGAGGCGTTACTCTGTGTCTGTCTTCTACTGTTTCTGTAAGGAATGCAGGTATTTTGTATTACTGGTGTCTGTGTAAGATTAGCCTCAGCTGAATCTTATTCTTGGTCTAGAGTCTACTCCTGTTCACTGACCCCCATCTGATCCACTCAGGGGTTTATCTGTAGCCTGGGTTTGGTGTTAATGGCAATGCAATATTGGTTGGTATTAGCATCTGTCATCTATTTCTTATGTGTACAATTCAGTGTCCTCACATTTCCTAATGTTATCATTGTGGTCACAGATCCTTCCTGTATATCCTCCCCTTTCCCATATCAGCATGTGGGCTCCTACTAGCCTGAAATTAATCCCTCCCCATCCCAGTAACCTACAAAGTGAGTTACCTGTCCCAAGCAAATCCTTCTTTGTCTTTTTACAGTAATGGGCTCATACAATACTTGTCTTTCTTCGACTGACTTATTTCACTCAGCATAATGTCCTCCAGGTTCATCCACGTTGTGAGATGATTCATATATCCCTCATTTTTCTTTAATGTGGCACTGTATTCCATTGTGTGCATGTACCATAGTTTGGTTTTCCACTCATCTGTTGATGGCCATTTAGGTTATTTCCATCTCTTTGGTATAGTGAATTGTGCTGCAATGAACATAGGTGTACATATGTCTGTTCATGTGCTATCTCTCACCTCTTTAGGATATATTCCTAATAGTGGAATTGCTGGGTCAAACGGTGCTTCTATTTTCAGTTTTTTTAAGGAAACACCGTACTGTTTACCACAGTATTTGTACCATTTTACAATCCCACAAGCAGTGGGATTCCAATCTCTCCACAACCTCACCAGCATTTGTTATTTTCTGACCTGTTGAACTTTGCTATTATTGCTGGGGTAAAAACCTTTTTTAAAAAAATAATGCTATTGTTTTGGAAAGTTGATAACTACTATCTAAATGTTATGCAGAAAAAATAGTATGCTTATGATTACTGAAGAAAATAATGGCAAAAAGTGTAATGAGTAGAGATTTGCTCTTATTATTATATAAATTTATTAAGAAAGCATAGTGTTCTCTAGAATATATTATTATGTAAAAAAAACAAAGTGTAGAACAGTATATAGGAATGCTATCTTCTGTGTAACAAAGTGAAAATATACATATATTCATATATCTCACTGCCTTTGAGTCAATTCCAATTCATAATACCCCCCACTAGGTTTCCAAGGCTGTAAATCTTTACAGAAGCAGACTGCCTCATTTTTCTTCTGCAGAGTGGCTGGTGTACCACCAACCTTTTGGTTATCAGCCAAATATCTTAACCACTATACCACCAAAACACTTTAAATTCATATATATTCAAATCAAACTGCATATTTGCATTGGGCACATCTGCTGCAAAAGACCTCTTTAAAGTGTTAAACAGTAATAAAATAAATTCATATATACATATATCCAGCACTCATCTGTTAGTTTATTGTATTGTGGTTGCTTCTGTGTTGCTGCAATGCTGAAAGCTATGTCATAAATATTTCAAATACCAGCAGAGTTACCCATGACAGACAGGTTTCCTCAGAGCTTCAAGATTGAGATGGACTAGAAAGAAGGATGTGATGTTCTACTTCTGAAAAATTGACAAGTGAAAGCCTTATGATTAGCAATGAAAGATGACAAGGAAGAAGGTTAGAACACATTCACATACAACTGGGAAAGAGCTGTCTCTTCAAAATAGAGTCTACCTTAACAACATGGATGGCGTAAAGCTTTTGAGACCTTCATTTGCCGATGCAGTACAACTGAAAATGATGTGAAACAGCTATAAACGTCTGAATATGAAGATAACACAACCTTACATGCTAAAAGTAAAGAGGTCGTAAAGCACTTACAAAGATCATAGCCTTTTGTGTGAACTACACCTCAACATGAAGAAAACAGAAATCCTTGCAACTGGACCAATAAGCAACATCATTATAAATAGAGAAAAGATTTAAGTTATCAAAGATTTAGTGTTACCTGGATCCACAACTAATGCTTTACTTTAGGAAATAGCAGTCAAGAAATCAAACCACATATTTGCATTGGGCATGTCTGCTGCAAAAGACCTCTTTAAAGTGTTAAACAGCAAAAATGCCACTTAGAGGACTATGATTTGTCTGACCCAAGCCATGGTATTTTCAGTCTCCTCATATACATATGTATGGAGTGCGTCTCAATATAAAGAAAACAAAAATCCTCACAACGGGACCAATGAGAAGCATCACAATAAATGGAGAGAAGATTGAGGTTGTCAAAGAATTCACATTGCTTGGTTCTACAATTGATGCCAATGGAAGCAGCAGTCAGGACATTAGAAGACGTGTAGCATTGGGCAGGTCAATTGCAAAGGAACTGTTTCAAGTGCTGAGGAGCAAGGATGTCTCCTTGAGGACTGAAGTACACCTGACACAAGCCATGATATTTCTAGTTGCCTCGTATGCATGTGAGAGCTGGACAATGAATAAGGAAGACCGAAGAAGAGTTGATGCTTTTGAGTTGTGGTGCTGGCAAAGAATGCTGAAAGTACCATGGACTGCTAAAAGAACTAACAGATCTGTCCTGGAGGAAGTGCACCCAAAATGCTCCTTGGAAGCAAGAATGGCCAGACTTCGTCTATTTTGATCATGTTGTCAGAAGGGACTATTCCCTGGAGAAGGATATCATGCTTGGTAGGGTGGAGGGTCAAGGAAAGAGGGGGAGACCTTCAACGAGATGGATTGACATGGTGGCTGCGATGATGGGCTCAAGTATAGCAGGGATCATGGAGCTGGCAGGGGATCGGGCAGTGTTTCGTTCTGCTGTGCATGGGGTCGCTATGAGTTGGAAACGACTCAATGGCACCTAACAACAACAACATATGCATATGAAACCTGGACAGTGAATAAGGAAGACTGAAGAAGAATTGATGCCTTTGAATTATGATGTTGGCAAAAAAATATTGAATATGCCATGGATTGTCAGAAGAACAAATGAATTTGTCTTGGAAGTACATCTGGAATGCTTCTTAGAAGCAAGGATGGTGAGACTTTGTCTCATATGCTTTGGCCATGTTTTCAGAAGGGAGCAATGCCTGGAGAAGAACATCATGCTTGGTAAAGTAGAGGGTCAGTAAAAAAGAAGACCCACAATGAAATGAATCGACACAGTGGCTACAACAATTACTTCAAACATAGCAAGGTGGTGAGGATGGCACAGAACCAGGCAGTTTTTCATTCTATTGAATATGAAATAGCTAAGAGTTGGAACCATCTCAATGCCACATAACAATAATAACAAAATATACATACATGTTTTCTTTTATTTGAAAACAGAAAGCAGAAACTTAGAAAAGGAATAGGATGCTGGAGATATGGTTTAGAATAAACTCTTCTGAATATGCGTTTCTACACAGTTTTAATTCTTGTTAATACATAAATGTGTCTCATATTCTAAATTTCAGAAAAGAAAAGTCATATAGCATATATGTAGGATGAAGTAAATAAATATTTATAATATGATTATTAGGAACCAAGATTTTAATGGCTATAAAAATGTCCATATGCAGTTTAAACATAACAGGAGCCAGTTAGGATAAATTCTTAGCCACAAATAAGCACCTTCAAGGAGTAGGTTGCTGGGTTTGCAGACTGGGGATCATAGTTGTGGGGGACACAAACTCAATGGGCACAAAATGATATACAAAAATATTGCTCTACATCTCACTTCAGTGGGTACAACTGGGGTCTTAAAAGCTTTCAAGCGGCCATCTAAGTGGCAGCTATTGGTCTCTTCTTGTCATCTGTAGCAAAGAAGAGTGAAGAAAATCAAAGACACATTGAAACAGTTAGTACAAAAGACTAATGAACCATGAGAACCTTAACCTATGTGATGCTGAGACTAGAAGAACTAGATGATGCCCAGCTACCAGTGCCAACCACTCAAAAAGGGATCAGAATTGGAGATCCTGTGTAGAGTGGGAGTAAACTGTGGAACAGTTCTGTATAGAGTTAGAGAAAAATATGGAACAAAATTCAAAATCGTAAAAATGACAAGGCTTACTAATCTGATGTTGTTGTTGTTACATGCCTGGACAGTGAATAAGGAAGTCGTCAAGTTGGACCCAACTCATAGCGACCCCTCCTTGGGTTTCTGAGGCAGTATCACTACGGAAGTAGATTGCCCCATCTTCCTTCTGAGGATTGGCTGGTGGGTTTGAACCGCCAGCCTTGAGGTTAGCAGTCAAGTGCCTTAGCTACTATGCTACCAGAGCTCCCTACTAATCTGATAGAGACTGGTAAAACCCCAAGACTGGCCCCAAGTCATCCTTCAGGCCTGGAATTGAACTCACTCCTGTGGCTTAACTTTCAGCCAAACAATAGATGGGCTTATGACCTTAGTATCTACACCAGGAAGATGTACTCCTTAGAACAGTCAACCATGGGAGATCAGAAGGGAAGCATTTGCACAGAGGGAAAGATAGGGAGGCAGGAATGCACAAGCAAGGACACAAGGAAAGGGTAAAACCACAGGGAGGAAGTGGGAGGTGAGCTGTAGGGAATTTGACCAGTAAACAAAACAAAATGCTTATGCACTGTTCAATATAAAACAAATCTCTTTGTAAAATTCCACCCAAATCACAATAAAAAGTTAAAGAAAAAAGATTTTAATGGAAGTTATAAAGTCAAAGAAAGAATTTAAAACCTCATAATGTTACATTCAGGCATTGATGATTCAGTAATAGAATTCCAGGTTTGATTTTAGCCAGTGCATCTCATATGCAGCCAACATCCGTCAGTGGAGGTTTGTGTGTTGCAATGATGCTGAACAGTTTTCAGTAGAGCTTCCAAACAAGGAAGAAAGGCCTGGGGTCACCTTCAAAAATTTAGCCAATGAAAACCATAGAGAACACAACAGTCTGATCCCTAGCATATCATGGAACTGGTGCATGACCTAGCAGCATTCTCTTCCACTTTACATGGGTTTGATATGAGTCAGTGCAGACTTGAGGGCAACTAACAGCAACAAAACAATGTTAAATTGGATTTAGAAATGTCTACATGAACATTTTTTTAAAAATAAACAGAGGTATCTTATGCTTAAGAAAAATAATCCATTTCCCGAAACACCAATTGCTAATCTATTTCTATTTCTTATCATTTAAATGAGAAAAAGTATAATGCAATTTAGGACAACCACAAAACAACCAAGTTCATACAAAATAACTTAAACCCAGTAATGCCTGTAGATCTCATATGCTTAGAATATTAGTCTCTTATCACTAGATAATTAATATGAATACTAGCACAGTTGTTTATATGTGGTTACCTGTACTGTTTGCATATTGTTGGATACTCTTTTAGCTTATGATATGGTGTAACCAAACCAAAAAACAAACTCACTGCCATAGAGTTGGATCCATCTCATAGGGACCCCTCCTTGGGTTTCTGAGACAGTATCACTATGGAAGTAGATTGGCTAACCTTTCTTCCCAGGAGTGGCTGGTGTGTTTGAACCACCAGCCTTCTGGTTGGCAACCAAATGCTTTAAGGCACTATGCCATCAGAGCTCCTATGATATGCTTCCACAGTGATAACACCTCAGAAACCCAAAAAAGGGTCGCTATGAGTCAGATCGGCCTCAATGGCAGTGAGTTTAGTTTTGTTTTTTGACTCAGATTTAGAGGAACTAATAGATAGTCTCTGTGTCTTGTAACTGCTGTATAGATTGTTGAAGAGAAAAGCTTTCAGAAATGATCAGAAATGGTGATCCAGGTGAAGAAATGATTACAAAAACTTAAATAGCTAAAAATAGAGGAATAATAAAAATACATCCATTTTATTTATTCAATCACTAAAAATCATGGAACACAGCTTTATGAACTGAGATACAAAAAAAAAAAAAAAAATTGCCACTAGATTGATCCCAACTCATAGCAACTCCTCCTTGGGTTTCCAAGATGGTATCTCTGAAGAAGTAGACTGCCCAATCTTCCTTTTGAGGAGTGGCTGGTGGGTTTGAACCACCAGCCTTCTGGTTAGCAGTCAAATGCCTTAGGTACTATGCCAACAGAGCTCCCTGAGATACAAAGATGTCCATAATCTATTGTTTATTGGAAAGAAGGGGTAAATTTTATAGTAATATAAATGACTTTATCCAGTTCTGAAGTGATCAAGATCACAGTACATGGAGATGTGGTATATTATTTTAAAGATTGTTTGGAAGTCTATATTAATTTTGGAAACAAAAAAGGTGATTGCTTCTATATAACAGCTATCCTATTGCTCCCATGTTTTCTAAAGGTGTCAAATAGCAAACAAGACTTGCCCTACAAATTACATCTGGAATAATCACATATGCAGATGCCTGGCTCAGCAAGATTTTATTTTTTCCACAAGTGCTGGTGGTGGTAAGCAGAATGTTCATTTAAAGACTGAATACCAAGGATCTATTTTTTGTTTAACAAATATTTATTTTTAAAACCATGTGTACAGTAATCAGATCATCATTCTTTGAAATTATGGCTATAAAATAGCACAGTTTTAGCTCCATGTTGATATTATTTTTAATTTCCTTGTAAAGGAACATACTCATCTTTGCACTCAGTCCTTTAATAGGAAACATATAAAGGAAGATGTTTTGTAATATCTCCCACCAACTAAGAATGCCTTGCTGTGTTTGTATAGACTCTACAGGTGAAGTCCATGACATCTGTGGACCTGAGAAGGAGCTAGATGAAGAAACCTGTCAATGTGTCTGTAGAGGAGGACTTCGGCAATCCAGCTGTGGACCCCACAAGGAACTAGACAGAAACTCATGCCAGTGTATCTGTAAAAACAAACTTTTCCCCAGCTCCTGTGGGGCCAACAGAGAATTTGATGAAAACACATGCCAGTGTGTATGTAAAAGAACCTGCCCAAGGAATCAACCCCTAAATCCTGGAAAATGTGCCTGTGAATGTACAGAAAATCCACAGAAATGCTTCTTAAAGGGAAAGAAGTTCCATCATCAAACATGCAGGTAAAAAATCTTAAATTGTATTAATTTCTCCAACTAGAAATACTTTTCTTAACCAAAAGCTAAAATCCAAAAACCGAACTGTCTGCCCTCGAGTGGATGCCTAAGGTATTTGACTGGTAACCAGAAGGCTGGTAGTTCAAACCCACTAGCCACTCCTCAGAAGGAAAACGGGGCAATCTACTTCCATAGAGATACTGCCTCAGAAACCCAAGGAGGGGTCACTGTGAGTTGGAATTAACTCGATGGCAGTGCGATTGTTTTTTTTTTGTTGTTGTTTTTTTTGGGGGGGCATTTATAGGACAGAGTAGAACTGCCTCTCCAGCTTCCAAGACTGTAAAACTTTTCAAATTACCTCATCTTTCTCCTGCAGAGCAGCTGGTAGTTTGAACCCCCATCTTTTTTTGGTTAGCAGCTGGATCCTTTAATCACTTCACCACCAATCATCCTTTAAGCTAACACAGAAGATGTTTATTAGAATAAGAGTAGCCACCTGTAAGTTCTGGAAGATGAACTTACAGATAGTATACTAAACCAAACCAAACTCATTGCCAGTGAGTGGGATCTGACTCATAGCGACCCCTCCTTGGGTTTCTGAGGTGGTATCACTATGGAAGTAGATTGCCCAACCTTCCTTCCCAGGAGTGGTGGTGGGTTTGAACTGCCAGCCTTCTGGTTAGTAGTCAAATGCTTTAGACACTATGCCACCAGACTCCTACAAATGATATACAAGTGGTATTTTTTAACCAATACTAAAATTTCCTGAGGAGTCCCTGAGTGGCATAAATGTTTAAGTGCTTGGGAATTAGCTGAAAATTTGGAGGTTTGAGTCCAATCAGAGGCCTGGCATTCTGCTTTTGAAAGCTTGCAACCACTGAAAGCCCACCTCAGTAAACAGTGCATCTTTTTAATTCTCAAAATTTTTGTTTTCCCATTTTAATTTATTTTTCTGATAATGTGTCCACACTGCTATTTTAACTGCTTCATATGGAGACATTAATGAATGTAGTTATCTCATTGATTATATCTTTTTCTTTCCTAATTAAATTAAGTGTCTATTATAGGAATCTCTGTTTCCTCCTTAGAAAATTTTGAGTGATAACTGTATTCCACTCTTACTTACATATCCCTACTCTAATTAACAAAACGATAGTTCATAAATGCACTGATATATTTAGAAGGAAATATGATACTTGATCATATTAAAACTTCATTTGTTATATTTCTGAATAAGCCTACTATATATATAGAAAAATTAGAAAATGTTTATATACAGACTGGCAAGCCATCATATTTTCAATAGATTTACTATATTCATATAAAAAATTTCTATCATTGTATATTTCCTACTAGTATACAATTCCTTCATAAAGATACTCTATTTACTGCAGGTCTTTCTAGAGGAACCCTGGTGGTACAGTGCTTCAGGTGTTTGGCTGCTACCTTAAAGGTCAGCAGTTCAAATCCACTCCTGAAAATATGTGGCATTCTGCTCCCATAATATTCATAGCCTTTGAAATCCTATGGGACAGTTCTACCCTGTCCTGTAGGGTTGCTGTGAGTTGGAATCAACTTGATGGCAGTGAGTTTTTTGGCAAGTTTTTCTGTTGTCATCTAAGTGTGATTCCAGGTGTTGTGGTGTGTGTGTGTGTGTGTGTGTGTGTGTATTTGGAACTAAAGGAGATGATTTATTTTTTTGAAAAATATATTTACTACTCCTTTTTTCTTTCCCTGCCATTGAGTCAATTCCTAATCATAGGGACCCACATCTATGGAAAAAGGCAATGAAGAAGCTCACCATCATGAGTCAAAATAGTATGAGCACTGACTATAGAACAGACCATCAGTTGTCCCTATACACGTTAAAGTTGAAGCTGAAAAAAATGAACATGTGTCCACAGGACCTAAAATATCAACTTGATTATATTCCACTTGAATTTCGAGACTATTTGAAGAATAGATTTGACTCATTGAACACCAAAGACTGAAGACCAGATGAGTTATTGGATGATATAAATAGCATCATACATGAAGAAAGTAAAATGACCTTTAAAAGACAGGAAAGGAAAAAAAGGACCAAAATGGATGTCAGAAGAGAGTTTGAAACTTGCTCTTGAGTGGAAAGTATCTAAATTAAATGGAAGCAATTATGAAGTAGAAGATCTGAACAGAAGGTTTAAATGGGAGGCACAAGAAGATAAGTAAAATATTATAATAGAATATGCAAAGACTTGGAGTAAGAAAATCAAAAGGGAAGAATGCTCTTGAAATTTCTCAAGCTGAAAGAACCAAAGAAAAACTTCAAGCCTCGAGTTGCTTTATTAAAATGGGCAAATTTTATGGGCAAAATACTGAACAATGAAGGAAATATTAAAAGAAGATGAAAGGAATACAAGTCCCTGTACAAAAAATAATTGGTTGAAGTTCAGACATTTCAGGAGATAGCATATGATCAATAACTGATGGTACTGAAGGAAAAAGTCCAAGCTGTCCTGAAGGAATTGATGAAAAACGAGGGTCCAGGAATTGACAGAATACCCAATGGGATATTTCAATAAACTGATGCAGTGCTGGAGGCACACACTCATTTATGCCAAGAAATTTGAAAGACAGCTACCAGGCCAACTGTTGGGAAGAAATCAACATGTGCTCCCATTTCAAACAAAGGTGATCTAAAAGAATGTGGAAATTATTGGAAAATACCATTAATATTACAAGCAAGTAAAATTTTGCTGAAGATAATTTTAAAATGGTTGCAACAGTATATTGACAAGGAACTGCAAGAAATCTAAGCTGGATTGAGAAGAGGGCATGGAATGAAGGATATCATTACTGATGTCAAATGGATTTTGACTAAAAACAAAGAATACCAGAATGATGTTCACCTGTGTTTTATTGACTATGCAAGGGCACTCAACTGTGTGGATCAAACAAATTATGGATAATATTTTGAAGACTGGGAACTCCAGAATACTTAATTGTGCTCATGAGGAACTCGTACATGGACCAAGAGGAAATCATTTGAACAGAACAAGGAGATACTGCATCTTTTAAAATCAGGGAAGGTGTGCAATAGGGCTGTAGTTATTCAATCTGTGTTCAACCTGGTCAAATAGTCATAGCATCAGGATTGGAGGAAGACTCATTAACAACCTGCAGTATGTAGATGACACAACTTTGCTTGCTGAAAGTGAAGAAGACTTGAACCACAAACTAATGAAAATCAAACACTACAGTCTTCAATATGGATTGCATCTCAACATACAAAATCAAAGATCCTCAGAACTGGACCAATAAACAATATCACAATAAGTGAAGAAACATGGAAGTTGTCAGAGATTTCCTTTTACTTGGCTCCATAATCAATGCCTTTGGAAGGATCAGACAAGAAAGCAGATGTTATATTGCACTGGGAAAATGTAGTAAAAGAAAAAAAAGGAAAAGGAAAGAAAAAAACTCCTCTAAATATTAAAGAGCAAAGATGTCACATTGAAGACTAAGGTGGACCTGACTGAAGCAGTGGTATTTTCAATCACCTCATATGCATGTGAAAGTTAGGCAATGAATAAGGAAGACCAAAGAAGAATTGATGTTTTTAAATTATGGTGTTGGCAGAGAATATTGAGATTACCATGATCGCCAGCAGAACAAACAAATCTGTCTTTTGTACTGAAGAAGTACAGCAAGAATGCTATTTAGAAGAGAGAATGTCCCAATTTCATCTCACATACTTTGGTCATGTTGTCAGAAGGGAACAGTCCATGGAGAAGGATATCGTGTGTGGAAAAGTAGATGTTCAACAAAGTGGGGAAGGCCCTCAATGAAATGGATTGACACAGTGGCTACAACAATGGGCTCGAGCATACCAAAGATTGTAAGGATGGTGCAGCACCTGGCATTGTTGCTTTCTCTTGTAAAAAGTGTCTCTATAAGTCAGAATTGACTCAACAGCACCTAACAAAACTATTCACTTTTTTCTTAATATTTATTCTAAAATTGTGGTGAACAGAGTGTTATTCTTTGTCTCACTGCTTTACTTTTTATTGATCATTGAGGAATTAATTCCTTCTTAGGTTTTATAGCTATGTCCATATTTAAAAGTGCAATTTTTCATATTATAAGAGTATTTAACAGTTTAGCATTGAAATATTGCAAAGCATCTTCTCAGATCACAATGCTATAAATTAGAAATCAACAATCAGAAGATCAATGGAAAAAGAGCAAACACATGGAAACTGAACAACACCATCCTTCACAATGAATGAGTAATAGAAGAAATAAAAAATGAAATTGAAAAATTCCTTGAATCAAATGAGAATGAAGACATAACCTACCAAAATCTTTGGGACACAGCAAAGTAGTTATCAGAGGACAATTTATAGCAATAAATGTACACATCAAAAAAGAAGGAAGGAGCAAAGTCAACACCTTCAACCAGCATCTCCAATGATTAGAAAAAGAACAGCAAAAATAAATTAATTAATTAAAATTAAAAAAAAAAAAAGCCTACAGTCACCAGAAAAAAATGAAATAATATAGATTTGAGCAGAAATAAATGAAACAGAAAATAGACAATAGAAACTATCAATAAGATTAGAAGTTGTTTTTTTGAAAAGATTAATAAAGTTGACAAACCAATGGCAAATTTAACAATGGAAAAGAGGGAGAGAATACAAATAACATGAATAGGAAACAAATTGGGTGACATCACAACAGAAACAACTGAAATAAAAAGGATAATAGGATACTATGAAGAACTATACTCCAATAAACTAGAAAATATTGACGAAATGGACAGATTTCTAGAAACATACTACTTACCTAAACTAACACAGACTGAGGTGGAAAAATTGAACAGACCCATAACAAAAGAAGAAATTGAACAGGTCATTAAAATATTACCAACAAAAGAAAGTCCCCAGACAATTTCACTGAAGAATTCTACCAGACATTCAAAGAACTGACACCAATCCTACTCAAACTATTCCAGAACATAGAAAAGGATAGAATTCTTCCAAATTCATTTTATGAAGCAAACATAACCTTGATACCAAAACCAGACAAAGGCATCACACAAAAGGACAACTACAGACCAATACCCCTTGTGAATATGGATACAAGAATCTTTAACAAAATCCTAGCCAATAGACTCCAACAACATATGCAAAAAATAATTCATTATGACCAAATGGGATACATATCAGGTATTCAAGGATAGGTCAACATTAGAAAAACAATCAACATCATCTATCATATAAATGAAACAAAGGTGAAGAACCAAGTGATCATATTAATTGATGCAGAAAAGGCATTTGATAAAATCCAACATCCATCCCTGATCAAAACTCTTAGCAAAATAGGAGTAGAAGGGACATTCCTCAACATAATAAAGGGCACATACGAAAAAACAACAGCTAACATTATTCTCAATGGAGAGAGACTGAAACTATTCCCCTAGCGGACAGGAACCAGACAAGGATGCCCTCTATCACCACTTTTATTCAACATTGTATTGGAAGTCCTAGCCAGGGCAATAAGGCAAGAAAGGGAAATCAAAGGCATCCAAATTGGTAAGCAAGAAGTCAAACTATCCCTATTTGCTGATGATATGATCCTATACAAAGAACCCAAGAATTTCAGCAAAGAAAACTACTAGAATGAATTGAGAGATATAGCATCATGGCAGGATACAAGATCAATATGCAAAAATCAGTTGGATTCCCCTACACCAGCAAAGAGATTGCTTAAAAAGCAATAAAGAAATCAATACTGTTTTGGTTACCTAGCACCACTCTAACAAGAATATACCACAAATAGGATGACTTGAACAAACAGTTTATTCTTACAATTTGAAGGCTTTAAATCCAAGTTCAAAGAGCCAGGCTCTAGGGGCTGGGGGAAAGCACCTCAACCTTGGCTTGAGCTCTGCTTCCTGCTCCCGGCCCACTGAAACTAGAGGCTTTCCTTCACTCAGCTGCTGGCTGCTGAGACTGGCAAACCCAAAGTTGACAAATGAAAAAGCACTGTCCCGATGTTACCAAACTGCATGGCAGGCCAGTAGTTCAAGTCCATTAAAAGTCCCAAGATCAGCAGAGCATGGTAGACTGCTGAACGATGACTCCGCTACATGCAGGATTCCAGCATGCTATAAGCTAGAGACCATTCTCAAAGCTGTTTCTCATATATGGGAAGCAGACTACATACCCAAAGCAGCTACTCAGCTGCTCCAATAGATTCCACCATGGGGTTAATTACCAATCTCACCATGGGGAATAACTCCATTCAGCTGCCCAGCCACTCAACCAGCCCCAGCCAAGTTGACACACAAATTAAACCACTGCAAATACCATTTACAATACCTACCAAAAAAATAAAATACTTGGGAATAAATCTTACCAGGGACACAAATAACGTGTGCAAAGAAAACTACAAAAGACTACTTCAAGAAACCATAAGATATCTACATAAATGAAAGAACATACCATGCTTGTGGATAGGCAGATTGAACATTGTGAAAATGTCAATTCTACCCAAACCAGTCTATGCATTCAATGCAATCCTAATCCAGATTCCATCATCATCCTTTAAAGATACTGAAAAAACACTAACTTTATATGGAAAGCAAAGAGTCCTTGGATAAGCAAAACACTATTAAAGAAGAAGAACAGAGTAGGAGGTCTCACACTGCCAGATCTCAAAACCTGCTATACCGCCACAGTAGTCAAAACTGCCTGGTATTGGTACAATGACAGACACAGAGACCAGTGGAACAGCACTGGGAATCTAGAAATAGATCCATCAACCTATGGTTAGCTGATCTTTGACAAAGGGTTTAAATCCAGTAAATGGGGAAGAAATTGTCTGTTTAACAAATGGTGCTGGCAAAACTGGATATCCATTTGCAGAAAAATGAAACAAGATATATACCTCACACCATACACAAAATCTAAGTCCAAATGGATCAAAGACATAAATGTGAAACCTAAAAGTATAAAGTTCCTCAAGGAAAAACTAGGGGCAAACTTAGGGGCCCTAATATATGGCATAAATAGACTATCAAGCATAACCCAGAATGCACGAATAGCAGAAGATAAACTAGATGAATGAGACTTTCTAAAAATTAACATTTTATATGCTTCTAAAGATTTCTCCAAAAGAGTCAAAAGAGAACCTACAGATTGGGAAAAAAATATTGGGCAATGACATATCTGACAAGGGACTTATCTCTAGAATTTATAGAAAATTCCAACACCTCAACAAAAAAATGACAAATAATCCAATTAAAAAATGGACAGAAGACTTGAGTTAGACGCTTCACCAAAGAGGATATTCAAGAAAATGAAGTAATATTCACAATCAGTAGCCATTGCAAACAACACACACACACACACACTACCATCCAGTAGGATCCAACTCATAATGACCCCTCTTTGGGTTTCCGAGGCGACATCACTACGGAAGTAGGTTGCCCAACTTTCCTTCCAAAAAGTGGCTTGTGGGTTTGAACTTCCAGCCTTCTGGTTAGCAGTCTAATGCCTTAGGCACTAGGCCATGAGAGCTCCTTCATTAGTCATTAGAGAGATGTAAATCAAAACAATGAGATACCATCTTACTCCAGCACTAGTAACAAAGTTCAACAAGACAGAAAATAAAAAGTGCTAGTGAGGATGTGGAGAGGTTGAAACTGTCATACACTGCTGGTGGGACTATAAAATGATACAACCACTGTGGAAAGCAGTATGGTGATTCTATAAAGTTGGAATTAGAAATACCATTTGATCCAGCAATTCCATTACTAGGTATATATCCTAAAGAAGTGAAAGCAAGGACAAGAACAGATATATGCACACCCATGTTCATTGCAGCACTATTTACAATAACCAAACAATGGAAACAACCTAGGTGTCCATCACCATAAGAATAGATAACCAAACTATGGTACATGCACACAATAGAATGCTATGCAACCTTAAATAATAATGGGGAATCCACAAAACACCACATAACATGGATGAACTTGGAGGACATTATGCTGAGTGAAATAAGTCAATCACAGGAGGACAAATATTATATTAGTCCATTATTGTAAAAAGTCAAGGAAAGGTTTCTATGTGGAAAGAAATTTTCTTTGTTGGATACCAGGGATGGGATGGGAGGGGAGGGAACACTGCTAGATAGGTAGAAACAAGTATTGATTTGGGTGAAGGGAAGGGCGATGTATCAAATGTGAGTGATCAACACAGTGGCATCGAAGAAGAGAAAGACAGAGAGAGGTGCATGGGAGGTACAGACAACAAAGATAAACCCTTTTGTACATACAGTATTGCGTTGTCAGTGAAGGCAAACATGGGTATATGGGTGGACAGGCTGAACAATTAGGTATGTTTATGCAGGGGGAAGTGTGCCCATGACCATGTATAGGGTTGGCAGACAATGTTTCTACAAGTATATTTTTATGTTGTGTAAGAATTCCCAGTTATATAGTAGAGCTGACAAAGGGCAAGGTTGTCATCACTTCTTGGCCACAGCCAGCTACCAGAGGGAGAAAGTTGTTGGAGCTGTGGCTCAGGACCATGGTCACAGGGGACATCAGGCTCAATTAGCATAACATAGTACACAAAAACATTGTTCCACATCCTAGTTTGGTGAATAGGGACTTGGATCTTAAAAGCTTGCAAGTGACCATCTAGATGCAACAATGGGTTTCTCCTCATCCAGAGCAAAGAAGAATGAAAAAAACCAAAGACACATGGAAACAGTTAGTTCAAGGGACTGTTATAGCATGTGATCCTCAGCCTATACAACTATGGGACCAGAAGAACTAGATGGTGCCCAACTACCACTGTCAACCACTTGGAGAGGTATCTATGTAGGATATCCTGGACAGAGTGGGAGAACAATGTGGAACAAAACTCAAAATCATAAAAAAAAGGAGGGGGCAGGTTTGCTGGTCTGATAGAGCCTGGTAGAACCCCTGAGACTATGGCCCCTTGCTGCCCTTCAGGTCTGGAATTGAACCCACTCTGGTGACTTCCAGCCAAACAAAAAAAACAGGCATATGAGGTGAACATTTACATTAGGTAGATACACTCCTTGGAGAGATCAATCATTGGAGAATAGAAGGACTGTGTATGCACAGGGAGACAGCTCAGGGGATAGGAGTGCATGGGAGGAAAGGGCACAGGGAAGAGGTGGCTATGGGGAGGAAGTGGGAGGGGAGCTATGGGAGATTACAGTCAATGTCCTGAAACAAAGTGTATGTGAACCACTGTATAGAAGATGAATTTGCTTTGTAAACTTTCACGCAAATCAAAATAAAATTTTTAAACAAATTAACTGATAGCCTAAAATTGAGAAGCTCTGCTATACCCAATGCTATTTTTACTTAAAGTGATTAAATAATTTATACACAAGAGGAGCAATAGAAAAATGAAAACAAAACCCTCTTCTGGGGGGAAAAAATTTGTCTTTTTTTTTTTTTTTTGTAATGTCCTATTGAATTCCATATTTCAGATCATCTTGCATTTTACCCTCAATACCCATCTTCACATGTGAGGCATATCCAAGTTCCAAAAAAGTCTTCAAAGATAGCTTCAATCCATTATAGCAACAAGGCTGTGCAAACTATTAACCGATTTGTAATTTGTCCTTTTACCACTGCTAAACACTGAAAAGATTTACTTGGGACCACTGATGACTACATTCCCTCTCATTCTCTTTTCTGCCACATTTGTTTCACATGGCACTCAGGTGGAGAAGGGAGGGTTGGCCACAGTCATGTAGCCAGCTGCCAAGTAAAGAGACAAGTCTGAGGGTGGGGCTGCATTGAGGACACACTTCTGCCAAAATGGCTGTGTTTAATTGCCTGCAAGTCTGGGTTCCATGCTAGTCCCACATCCTTGTGAATTCTGCCATACTTGTATTATCACAGTAAATCAGCAGACTAAATATTCACTTTTATAATTTCTGTTTAATGTTATTTTCATCCATGAAGCAGAGACCACTTCAAAAGAAATAATGCTTACATTATCCCATATTTCCATTTGTTCCATCAGGAAGCCAAACTTTTTTTTAGGCTTTTCCATTAGTCTTAAGTTTTATAATTCTATGAAGAAACTTTAAGAGTTTATAAAACTAAGAATAATTTTATGAAGAAATGAGTAATTTTGTTCTAATATGACATTTAGTGCATTTGTGGCATGATTAATTAATTGCCTTGGCCTTTAATAAAAACATGTTCTTCTTCTTTGTTCTAGTTGTTACAGAAGGCCATGTCCAAATCGACTGAACCACTGTGAGCCGGGACTTTCCTTTAGTGAAGAAGTATGTCGCTGTGTTCCTTCATATTGGAAAAGGCACATATGAACTAAGACAGTATTATTTTCCAGTTCATCCTTTTCTTTTATGGAAAACTGTGTTGCCATATTAGAACTGTCTGTGAAGACAGACACCTTTGTGGGACCATGGTTAACAAAGACAAAACCTGTGTTTTCTGAACCATCTGGATAACTTTACAGAAATGGACTGGAGCTCGCCTGCAAAAGACCTCTCTTAAGACTGGTTTTCTGCCAATGACCAAATTGCCGAGGTTTTTCCCTCATGTTTAAAAAAATAATAATAATTAATGACTATATAATTTATTTCCACTAAAAATATTGTTTATTCATTTTTTATAGCAATAACAATTGGTAAAGCTCACTGTGATCAATATTTTTATAGGATACAAAATATGTCTAAAATAAAATGAAAATAGTGTTATTAGCTGATAATTTTACTCCATTACCATCTTACATGACAAGCAAAAGTGGATGTCACAAGGCCGTTGATCTTATTCCTCCTCTTTTATTTCTCTCTAACAAAATGCCAAGTTTTGATTGCTGTGAAAAAACGTGATCCTATAAAAAGAAGTTTCAGATAGACCAACTTAATGCATTGCCATTGAGTGAACTCTGACTCATGTTTTTGTTGTTATGTGCTGTTGAGTCGGCTCTGACTCATAGCGACCCCTCCTTGGGTTTCCAAGGTAGTATCACTTCTGGTTAACAGTCAAGTGCCTTATGCACTATGCTACCAGAGACTCATAGTGACCTTAAAGGACACAGTAAAATTACCCTATAGTGTGCCCAAGGCTATAAATCTTTATGCAACCAGACTGCCACACCTTTCTCCCATGGAATGATTGGTGGATTAGAACCACAGCCCTTTGAGTTAGCAGCCAAGGGCATTAACCAGTGTGCCACCAGGGCTTCTTTTCAAAAGGACAACAGTATGCTATTATATTTTGTTTAAATTCATCTCTTAAAATAGTTAATGATCATAACATTTGAGCACACAATACTTTTGAATGTATAGCAAATTAATTAATACAAAATACATCATTTTGTAAAACAATCCATCCAGCAGGTCCACCTGATTTTAAGTGCCCCCTCCTTGAGTTTCCGAGGCGGTTGTTGTTGTTGTTGTTGTTATGTGCTGTCGAGTCGGCCCCGACTCATAGCGACCCCTCCTTGGGTTTCCGAGGCAGTATCACTACGGAAGTAGGATTGCCCAACCTTCCTTCCGAGGAGTGGCTGGTGGGTTTGAACCGCCAGCCATCTGATTAGCAGGCAAGTGTCTTAGCCACTATGCTACCAGAGCTCCGAAAATAGATTGCCCAATCTTCCTTCGGAGGAGTGGCTGATGGGTTTGAACAGCCAACCTTCTGGTTAGCAGTCAAATGCCTTAGGCACTATGCCACCAGAGCTCCCATGCTTTTGAATTTATAAAAAGTTAATTGTTACAAAATATATCATCTTATAAAATAATCTACCCAGCAGGTCCACCAGATTATAAATTACATAGTGCACTGGAAGCGTTGCAACTCATAGCTTGATATAAAAACCTTCATTATGTACTAAAATAGCTTTAAAATATTTTATTCAAAAAATAATCTTTTCCAATTAATTAACCTCTGACTAGCTAAAATATTTATTTTGAGCTGAAGTGCTCCTAAATAACACATTGAAAATAAAACTTAAATATCATATATGTTAAAAAGGAAACATTGGAGTCACACACAGAAATACTTGCTTCATTTCCTAAAGAGTATCACACTGAAATACTTTCCTTTGGAAGTATATTATTTAGCATGCTTAACTACAACTGAATTAGAAAAGAAAATTCTACTGAAGCTTCAAAATGTAACAAAAACATATTTTGAATGGTGGCAAATTAATACATTGCAGAGTATTAGTATCTACATGTTTTGCTATAAAATAAATCATTTTATTTTATAAAATATTTCATTAGAAAATTGATGGCTTAAATATCTTCAGTGTTGTTTAAAACAGGATTTACATTCACTCTTACTACTGAATCCTAATTATCTGCTCTGTAAACTTTAAACATAACAGTTCATGAAGCAGGATTTTTTATGTATTGGGGAAGAAAATAAGCAGTCTTCTAAAATTTTCTCATTGTACACTTATGGGCCATGTTCTTATTCCTGGGTAATTATAAATCTAAAAGCTTGAGGTTAAAAATAAGTGTGTTGCCCATTCTATATGTAAGTAATTTTCAAACTTGAGAACAGGAAGAAAATATAAGTAAATTTGACAACAGTTGCAGTTTTCTTAAAATATCTCTGAAAGAACAAATTCAGCAGTGATTGTGCAAGGAAAAATGGAATCAAATAACTCCTTCCATCTGATGGAGAGGCACAGACCTTCATCCATAATATATCATCATCTGTGAAATTCACCTGAGACACAATTCAGTAATTTTCCTCCCATTTGAGCCAGAAATGAAAACACACAAACATCTGTTATTGTTGATCTAGTCAATTATTCATAGCTTTTCTTACTGGTAATCAGATTGATTATTCTTTAGTTTAAAAAAAAATTAATACATTAATTGTTTTCAGCTAATCTGAAAAAAAAAAAGTATATTCTGAGCTTCAAATGAGGCCCCTGAGTCCATGTAATGAATATTAGAACCTGACAAAATGAATATAGTGTTAACAGCTTTCAAAGCAATCTAAACTGTGTGCTAACACTTAGTTTCTCAGAATATAAAGGACAACCAAAAACATAACTAGACCAAAAATTAGTCTGAATTGTGTCAGAAAAGTCACATTTAAATTAGTTCTTGTAGATGTGATAATTTTGACCAAAACCAAGACTGTTGGTAGGTGCCGTAGAGTTAGTTCTGACTCATAGTGACCTGTATGCCACAGAATCAAACACTGCCCAGTCCTGCACCATCCTCACAATCAGTGCTGTTTGAGCCCATGTTGCAGCAACTGTGTCAGTCCATCCTGTTGAAGGTTATCCTCTTTTTTACTGACCTTCTACCTGCCAAGCGTAATGTCCTTCTCCATGGACTGGACCCTTCTGATGTCCAGCCCCACAATCCCCATTATACTTGAGCCCATCATTACAGCCACTGTGTTCATCCATTTCATTGAGGTCCTTCCTGTTTTTTGTTGACCCTTCACTTTACCAAGCATGATATCCTTCTCCAGAGAATGGTAATGGTCCCTTCTGACAAAATGACCAAAGTAGGTGAGACGAAGTCTGGCCATTCTTGCTTCCAAGGAGCATTCTGGCTGCACTCCCTCCAGGACAGGTATGTTAGTTCTTTTAGCAGTCCATGGTACCTTTAGCATTCTTTGCCAACACCACAGCTCAAAAGCATCAAGTCTTCTTCGGTCTTCCTTATTCATCGTCCAGCTCTCACATGCTTATGAGGCAATTGAGAGTACCATAGCTTGGGTCAGGTGCACATTAATCCTGAAAGTGACATCTTTTTTGAAGTGTTAAAACTTTAAAGCTGTCTTTTGCAGGAAATTGTCCAATGCAATATGTCGTTTGATTTCTTACCTGCTGCTTCCATGAACATTGATTGTGCATACAAGTGAAATGAAAATCTTGCCAAATTCAATCTTTTCTCTGTTTATCATGATGTTGCTTATTGGTCCAGTAGTGAGGGTTTCTTTTTTGTTTGTTTGTTTTTGTTTTTAATGTTGGTGTATAATTCATACTGAAGGCTGTAATATTTGATCTCCATCATAAGTGCTTCAAGACTACTTCACTTTCAGCAAGCAAGGTGGTGTCATCTGGAATAATAATATGGAAAAAGACAACACATTGCCAGAGACACTTGCAAGCAATTTTATGTGGAACATAAAAATTCCACAGCTCTCCATTATAATGAATAAAATTCTGGGGTGCCAGTGAAGAAGATGGACTAGAAAATATAGCTGCATAATTTTTTAGAATATTAACCAATGTAATTCATTTAAAAAAAAAAAAAAAGTTGGAAAATACAGTGATAATGTTCATAAGCTCTGAAGGAAAATTCCAAGATCCCAGTCTAGCCTATCTAAAGGATGAAGATGAGAAAATTCTGGAATCATGTGGCAACAATTCATATATCCAAGTCTTAAAAAGTTTATAAAAAGAATTTTCTGTCCACACACCCAATGTTTTATCTTTCATCTACAAGACTCAAGAAAAGCATGTTTGTTAAATAATTGCATAAGATTTAGCTTCCAGATTCTTTTCAATACAGGGTTTTGACACTTGCTAACAGATTAAATGAACAGATTTCAGAGGCTCAGAAAATAACCAGACATTTGAGAGGTGAATAGAAGGTAGCATTATCGGACATACCTAAATACATTACTAAGAGCAGGAGCAAAGAACAGGCAATTACCTCTGTGCATTCTAGGCATTCTCCAGGGATATCCTGCTCTGTAGGAATTTCACTCAGAGTTGAAAGTTGTTAAGAGAATTCAATTATTGCAGTTGTTTTAGTATATTGGCAAAATTTATTAAACTTAGTAAGATAACAAGTTCCCAGGTTTGCCTGTGTAGGAAGTATAGGGACCAAGAGCTGAACAAAAAATCTCTTGGCCCACATTTTACATGCATTACTATTCTGTCCCAAATCTCTTGGCCCACATTTTACATGCATTACTATTCTGTCCCCCAAGATCTGAGCTTTCATTAGCAGATTTTCAAAGAATGTTTTCTAAGGACTTTAGCTTTTGAACTGGAAGTGAGAATGACATAAAACTAGTATTTCACACTGCTACAATGGAAGAAATAACACTGATATGTCTGATTTTTATGTACTAGATGAATCCAAGAAAGCTCTGAATAAATCTAACTATTGTGCCCTATAAGTGTATAGTATACCCAGAGGACTATATCAGGACACAGATCTTCATGAAGTAACTACTACATGAATTTATCAGTTCATGTGTTTGAATTTTTTGTATATTGAGTATTTTTTAAGTTAAATTTTAAGTTAGTTATCTGTTAACTTGTGCAAGTATAATGGACTTTCATAGTTTAAAAGGTTTTTTGTTTGTTTGTTTTATATATACCGAAGTTCCACTCTATTTCTCTTCATCCAATGGCTAACAGCTCATTAGTTAAAGAAGCATACTATATTAGAAGGAGCCCTGGATTGAAAATTTTGTGCCAGTTTTTTAATCCAGATTTTTCTGCTTTATTTCTGAGCAAATCATTGAAATACTCTCAATTACCAGATTCTTACTCTGTGTAAGGAGGGGGTAGGATTAAATGTGTGAGGTCCCACCTGTAAAGTTAAAGAAAGTTTGTACTAAACTACATACAGAGGGAAGTCAAAACCAGAACATTTTAAAGAATTCTGGGGAAACACATTGCTTGAGCTTAATGAATATTAAGAAACTTTGTCTTTTGAAAATGTGTAAGAAATTTTACATGAAAACTCTGTCTCCCTTATACTATATCCCAATTATACTATTTAAATCCTATCTAATTTAGATAACTCAAAACATCATTCTTCCTGACTTTTTCATATAAAATGTTTTCACATACAGGGACTTTGGAAAATTTCTTTAAACTATTGGAAAAAGTAAGTATTTTGAAAAAACAAAACCATGAATCTTTCATAAGATCCAAAAAACCAATGAAACTCGCTGCCGTCAAGTCGATCTGACTCATTGCAACCCCTCCTTGGGTTTCCGTGGCAGTATCACTACTGAAGTAGATTGCCCAACCTTTCTTCCCAGGAAAGGCTGGTGGGTTTGAACTGCTAGCCTTCTGGTTAGAAGTCAAATAAGAATAAGAGTTTTCACCCATTGCTTCCAAAGTTCCATCAGATACACAAATAAACAACATTTAATTTTAGGCAATGCCTTTGAAGCAGAAATTGACTTGTAATATTATTATGGGATTTGGTTAGGAATTGTACCTGCTTCACTAGGATATGGTGTCTGTATATTGTAATAATAGAGGTCAAAACGCTTGGACACTGCTCATGGACTGAGCTACCAGGGTAGACAATATGTGAAGTTGATAAAACATTACCAAACACAGCAGTGGATATAACTGTTATGACTTGAAATAACTGATTGTGGGAGACCTTCAAAACTTACAAAATTCACTAGCTACTGTCTGGATAAGACAATATTCTAAAATATACAAACAGCAATATAATTTTATTTTTAAAAGGAAAAAAATACTCAGCACACTACATTAAATGACTTTATAAGAAATAGTATTTTTAGTGTGTTTTCAAAGTCATGGGCTGTTTTTCATCATCTCAAGGCAGCTACACATCTTAGTCTTTTAAAAAATTAAATTTTCTTTATGTTCAAATGTATAATTTAGGTTCAGTACAAATTTTTTTATTGGGAATATTGTTATACTTTCAATAATGTAATTATGAAGGTGATATTAAAGTTTATTCAGTTTAAAAAGAACCCCTTTCTTCAGTATTAGCAACAGAACTTTAAATACTTGCCATGGACACTTCACAGGCCCTTTCTAATGTAACACACAAATCCCCTAAAGGATCCTGTCCTTCACACTCAGTATTTCCTTTCTATGAGTTTTTCCCCCAAGGCATTTCTTCTTCTCTATCTCCTCCTCTTGTTAAGCAGTAATTTTCACCTTTGATTATTTCTCTCCTTACTGCCATGCTCTGAGATTTCTAATCTACAACATTTTTGGCAATGATTGCTCAATGATATGCTATCACAGGAAGGAGAAAGGAGGCTGGGAATCAGAATTTGCATCTCTAAGATAAAGGTTCCACAGCTTCCTATGACTCTACCCTAGGCTTTGGACTGACAGACTAATGATTCATTTTAAAATGTTATTGTTGTTGTCTTTGTTGTTGTAGGAGCCACTGAGTCAGCTCTGACTCATAGCGAATGAAACACTGCCCAGGGCTGTGCCAGCCTCACAATTCTGGCCATAACTGGGCTCATTGTTGCAACCATTGTGTCAATCCATCTAATTACCCTGTTTTGCTGACCCTCCATTTTACCAAGCATGATACCTTTCTCCAGGGAGTGGTCCATTCTGACAACATGACAAAAGTAGGTGAGACAAAGTCTGGTCATTCTCGCTTCCAAGGACCATTCCAGCTGCACTTTTCCAGGACAGAATTGTTCTTCTGGCAGTCCTTGGTACTTTCAGTATTCTTCTCCAACACCACAACTCAAAAATAGCAACTCTTCTTCAGTCTTTCTTATTCATTGTCCAGCTTTCTCATGAATATAAGGTGATTGAAAACACCATGGTTTGGGTCAGGAACACCTTAGCCTTCAAAAAGACATCTTTGTTCTTCAGCACTTGAAAGAGATCTT
This sequence comes from Orycteropus afer afer, assembly GCF_000298275.1. Lineage (NCBI taxonomy): Eukaryota > Metazoa > Chordata > Mammalia > Tubulidentata > Orycteropodidae > Orycteropus > Orycteropus afer. Next base: position 2,234,373 of record NW_006921865.1, on the reverse strand, counting down.
TTGCAGCAGATTTGCCCAGTGCAATGCATCATCTGATTTCATGACTGTGGCTTCCATTGGTGTTGATTGTGGAACCAAATAATATGAAATCTTTGACTTCAATCTTTTCTCCTTTTATCAGGATGTTACTTATTGGTCCACTTGTGAAGATTTTCCGTTTCTTTATGTTCAGGTGTAATCCATACTGAATTCTCTGGTCTTTAATCTTCATAAGTAAGTTATTCAAGTCATCTTCACTTTCAGCAGGCAAGGTTGTATCATCTGCATGTTGCAAGTTGTCAATGAGTCTTCCTCTAATCCCAATGTCACATTCTTCATATGGTCCAAGTTCTCGGATTATTTGCTCAGTATACAGATTGAATAAGTAGGGTGAAATGATACAACCCTGGCACATTCCCTTTCTGATTTTAAACCACACAATATTCCCTTGTTCTGTTTAAACAACAGCCACCTGGTCTATGTACAGGTGCCTCATGAGCACAATTAAATGTTCTGGAATTCCCATTCTTCTCAATGTTATCCATAATTTGTTATGATCCACACAATCAAATGCTTTTGCAATCAATAAAACACAAGTAAACATCTTTCTTGTATTCTTTGCCTTGAACTGAGATCCATTTGACATCAGCACTGTTATCCCTCATTTCATGTCCTCTTCTGAATCCAGCTTGCATTTCTGGGAGTTCTCTATCAATATACTGCTGCAACTATTTTTTAATTATCTTCAGCAAGATTTTACTTGTGTGTGATATTAATGCTATTGTTCAATAATTTCCACATTCTGTGGGATCACTTTTCTTTGGAGTCGGTACAGATGTAGATTTCTTCCAGTCAGTTGGCCAAGTAGTTGTCTTCCAAATTTCTTGGCATAGACAAGTGAATGCCTCCAGCATGGCATCTGTTTGTTGAAACATCTCAATGGATATTACATTAATTCCTGGAGACAATTCCATCGTTGCAGCTTCAACTTCTTCCTTCAATACCATTGGTTCTTGATCATGTGGCACCTCTGGAAATAAGTGAACATTGACCAATTCTTTTTGGTACAGTGACTCTATGTATTCCTTCCAACTTCTTTTGATGTTCCCTGCATCTTTCAGTGTTTTGACCAGATAATCTTTCAATATTGCAACTTGAAGCCTGAATTTTTCCTTCAGTTCTTTCAGCTTGAGAAATGCTGAGTGTGTTCCTCCCTTTTGATTTTCTAACTCCAGATCTTTGTAGTTTTCAATATAATAATTGACTATGTCTGCTGGAGCTGCTCTTTGAAATCTTCTGTTCGCTTTTTTATCTTGTCATTTCTTCCATTTGCTTTAGCTACTCTCCATTCAAGAACAAGCTACAAAGACTCTTCTGACATCCATTATGGTCTTTTCTTCCGCTCCTGTCTTTTTAATGACCTTTTGCTTTCTTCATGTATGATGATATTGATGTCATCCCATAATTCATCTGGTTTTCAGTCACTGGTGTTCAATGAGTCAAATCTATTCTTTAGATAGTTTCTAAATTCAGGTGGCATATAATCAAGTTCATATTTTGGCTGTTGTGGACTTGTTTTAATTGTCTTCAACTTCAAGTTGAACTTGCATATGAGCAGTTCATGGTCTGTTCCACAGTCAGTTCCTAGCCTTATTTTGGCTGAAGATATTGAGCTTCTCCATTGCCCCTTGCCACAGATTTAGTCGATCTGATTCCTGTATATTCCATCTGGCAGAATCCACATATATAGCCTCATTTATGTTGTTGAAAAAGGTTATTTACAATAAATGAGTCATTGGTTTTGCAAAATTCTATCATGCAATCTCCAGTGTCATTTCTATCCCCAAGGCCATATTTCCCACCTACCAGTAATTCTTTGTTTCCAACTTTTGTATTCCAATCACCAGTAATGGTCAACACATCTTGATTGCATGTTTGGTCAATTTCAGACTGCAGAAGTTGATAAAATTCTTCAATTTCCTCATCTTTGGCTCTGGAGGTTGATGCATAAATTTGAATAATAGCCTTATAAACTGGTCTTCCTTCTAGGTATATGGGTATTTTTCTATAACTGACAGCACTGTACTTCAGGATAGATCTCAAAGCATCCTTTGTGATGATGAATGCCACACCATTCCTTTTCAAATTGTCATTCCTGGCACAGTAGATCATATGGTTGTCTGATTCAAAATGGCTAAAACTGGTCCATTTCAGTTCACTAATGCCTAGGATATCAATCTTTAGGTGTTCCATTTCATTTTTGACAACTTCCAATTTTCCTAGACTCATGCTTTGTGCATTCCATTTTCTGATTATTAATGGACATTTGCAGCTGTTTCTTCCCATTTTGAGTTGTGCCACATCAGCAAATGGAGGTTCCAAAAGCTTTACTCCATCCATGTCATTCAGTTTGACTCTACTTTGAGGAGGCAGCTCTCCCCAGTTGTTATTTTGAGTGGTTTTTGACCTGAGGCTCTCATCTTCTGGCACTATATCAGACAATCTTTCAGGACTATTTATAAAGTATTCCAGTAATAGAGAGTGCTTCACTGCTATTCATGATGTTTTCACTGGCCAATTCTTTGAGAAGTGGATGCCCCCTTCCTTCTTCCAACACTCCTTCTTCCAGCTATTAAGATAGCCTCTCTTAATTTTGATGTTATTTTTTAATATCATCATAGAATACATAGAATTGTAAATCATATGATAGCACTCGGAGTTGCTAATATCAAAGAGAGAAAAAGGAAAGGAAGAAGGATATAAAGGACAGGCCAGAGCAGAAAGGAAGGACAGGAAAAATGAAAAATCATAAGAAATGGAAATATGAGAAAAAAAATAAGAAATGTTAATTTTAGGGAAAGGTGAAGATATCACATGGCCTGTTGGGACAGGGATAAAGAAGACAAGGCAACTTTTGATGTGCATAGAAAAAGTTTCTGCAATTTTTGAACAAGACTAGCAAAAACATATCTGTGAACAGTGTTTGAATTGAATTATTGTATTTGTTGGCTAAATGCGATAAATACCATGGTGGTTCTTTGAAAATTTCACTGGTAAAATTTTTAAACACTAACAGATGTTTGCCATGAAATAACTTTAGTCTTTGTTTGTGCACATGGGCACTTTAAGTGCCACATCATTCACAAGCATTCATATCACAGTGAATTGCTTTTGAGGTCCTGGTGAAACATAAAGATTTTCCTCATCTCGGGATTTAAAGCAGATATTTTTGCATGAAACTTCAGACCACGAGAGAATTTCATTGTGATTTTTTTTCCTCTAACAAGGTATATGACTGGTTTACTCTGTGTGTGAGAAAGTAACAGATTCTGTTCTTCACATCTGAGAAAGGAGTTAGGAGTCAATTATTTTAAGGGGCATATAAACAAGCAAAAACAAAAATAAAAAATAAATAACCTTGCTGCCATCGTGTTGATTCCAACTTAAAGTTAACCCATTGAGTTTCCAAGGTGATAAATCTTTACAGAAATATATTGCCCCATTTTCCTTCTGTGGAGCGACTGGTGGTTTTGAACTACCAAACTTCCGGTTAGCAGTCAAATGCCTTAGGCACTGCACCACTACAGCTCCTTAAGGGGCATATAAGAGAGAGATATTTACTTCATTCTTATCTTGAGGGAGCCTGGTAGGGAGTCCCCAGATGCTGCAGAGTTAACTTGCTCAGGTACATACTGAAGGCTTAGAGGCTGGAGTCTACCCAGAGGCGCCTTGCAAGAAAGCACTTCCAAAAAATCAGCCATTGAAAACCCCATGGAACACAGTTCTACGCTGACACATGAGGTCACTATGAGTCTGAATCTACTCAGCAGCAACTGGAATTTGCATACCTGATAGTTCAGGGAATATTTAGCTAGCTTCCACTGACTCTAAAAAAAAAAAAAAAAACCTCACTGCCCTCAAGTTGTTTCCGACTCATAGCAACCCTACTTGGGTTTCTGAGGTGATATCTCTACAGAAATAGACTTTCCAATATTCTTTCCAAGGAGTGGCTGGTGGATTTGAACCTCCAGCCTTGTAGTTAGCAGTCAAATGCCTTAGGCACTACACCACCAGAGCTCCCTCCACTGACTATTAAGAGATATTAAACAATCCAATCTCCTCTGAATCTGGGATAATTCTAGGGATTCAGGTTACACTTAGATGGGATTCTAGCAATTGCAGAGTTGGACTTCTCATTTCTCTTTAAAAAAAAAAAAAAAGTATCTGTAATCCTGAACAGTTAAATGTTTGTCTTAGAACCACACTGACTGGGGAGTGACAGAGTCCACAAGAGAACATAGGACAAATGATGTGTAGTCTGATGCTTTTTACATTTGTGCAATGACATTCAATGTGCATTCTACAAAGTCCTAGCCTAGGTACCAGACCTTCATTCCTGCTTTGACCAGAGCAGATCTGTTTATCTGTTTTATATAAGTACTGGAAAAATAATTTCAGTTTTAAAAATGATTTTTGCTAATTCCCTGTGCCCCCATTACTGTTTTATAATAGGAATTTTACATTATTGGATCACTTAAAAAATTTCTTATTTCAAAAGCCATCATCACTCATAGGTGCAATTGTAACTGCCATTGTGCTGAAATCCCATAGCATTAAAGCTCTTCCCTTTGAACAGGTAGCCAAGATGGTGTTAACACCTAGAAAAGCCACTGTCTATGTTCCTACTGCAGAGGGAAGAGCTCTTATCCACTCCTTCCCATGCAAAGTGCCCCCAGCTACTACCTAGAACAGAAAATTTTAAGGAAAACTTCTTAGACTACAGCTTTTTCAAAAATTACTCTTATTTTCCTCTTTTCACCAAAGCAGAAATATGACTCAATATGAGCCAGACGGCAGCATCCTCTGATTGGCTGGATCTGTAATCACCCTTTTCCTTCAACATCAAGGCAGTCATCTTGGACCACATGTATATGCCTTGACTCTCTCTTCCTTATGCTGCATTGTTTCACCAAGGACTTAAGAATCTGCATGCAAATAGATACTCCCCTTTATGCAGACATGCATAGGTTTATCAAAAGGATAATGTGCTCCTTTTCCAATACACATTCCCCCTTTTATGTGTAAATGCTAGTTGGTAGGAAAGAGTCAAATATAAATCAGAAATATTGAGACTAGGAGAGTAGACTATGACAGAACAAAATGCTTGAATAGGGTTGGGTGCTGAGAGGAGAGAAAAGTAAACAACAAGTTGACAATATAAAGATCTGCCACAAAAGTAAATAACAGTTGAGCTATACCTGAAACTCCATCTGAGATAGCGGAAATAAAAATGGTATAGCTGAGCAGAAGATTTAATAAAATCAGACTTAAAGAATCTGTACTATGCCAAACTAAACTGGGTTTTGCATCCAACTTGGTACTTATTATTATCTGCTTATACCTCTAAATTCCTCGCATTGTTATGAGTTTATTTTGAACTTCGAACAACTTCGTGATGCTTTTCTATGCTACCAATAGAATTTTGAGATGAGCAGAGATCTGTAGGTAAATGGGGCAATGCATAACTGACTTCAGAAACAAAGGTTGTAAGCTGACTCCACCCAGAAATGAGTTGCTACAGGTGACCAAAAATCAAAGTTACATTTCTAAGGCTGTTGGTTTCAATGAGAAATCCTTTAATTCTTTGGTTGCTGGTTATGAAATGGAAAATTTTAACATTTAGAAAAATCCTTGACTTATAATAAGCCCTTTGTAAGTGGTATCTATAAACTTTGGCAGTTTCAAATATCAAATCCTTGTTCTAACCAGAATAAGTGTGTCCAAAAATTGAGCTATATCTATAAATAACATATACGAAGTCTGAAAGAGCAAAGCTTGAGAAAATGTTAGTATTCAGCCAAGTACCAAATTTTAGAATATTACATCACCTGTAATAGTAATAATAATAATAAAATTCTAATCCATTTGCAGGAGCTGTGATAGCATAGTGCCTAATGCACTTGACTGCTAAGCAGAAGGCTGGTGGGTTAAAACCCACTAGCCACTCCTCAGAAGGAAGGTTGGGCAATCTACTTCCGTAGTGATACTGCTTTGGCAACCGAAGGAGGGGTCGCTATGAGTCCGGGCGGACTTGATGGCACATAACAACAACAATGCATTTGCAATTCAATCACATTGTTGTTAATAGCCATAGAATGGTTCTAACTCAGGACAACACCATGTACAACAGAATAAAACACTGCCTGGTCCTGCATCATCTTCTTGATTGTTGATATGCTTGAATCCATTGTTGTGGCCACCGTATATTCTTAGTTCCTTCCAACCTAGAGGGCTCATCTCCCAGCACTATAAAAAGCAAAATCAAACCCACTGCCATCAAGTTGACCCTGACTCATAGTGACCCCCCTTGGGTTTCCGAGGTGGTATCTCTATGGAGGTAGATTGCCCAGTCTTCCTTCCAAGGAGTGGCTGGTGGGTTTGAACCTTCTTTGAACCTTCTGGCTAACAGTCAAATGTCTTAGGCACTACAACATGTTAGATAATATTCTGTTTTTATCCATAGGGATTTTCACTGACTAATTTTTTTTTATCATCAAATGATTTAAGATTTTTTTTTTTCTTTTTCTAAGGAGTGTACCTACTTCCTACTTAGTGTAAATGTTCACCTTGTATGGCTGTCTATTGTTTGGCTGGAAGTCACAGGATAAGTTCAATTCCAGGCCCAAAGTGTCACTAGGAGCTATAGTCTCAGGGGTTTCACCAGTCTCTATCAGACCGGTAAGCCTTGTCTTTTTTTTTTTTTAATTTTATTTTTTTCAGTTTTCTTCCACATTTTTCTTCCACTTTATCCAAGATCTACTAATTTGATCCCTTTTCAAGTGGTTGACAGTGGTAGCCAGGAACCATCTACTTCTGGTCTCAGAATCATGTAGGCTGAAATTTACAGGGCCCATGGATCCCTTGGACTGTTTTCATGCATCTTTGGTTTTCTTCATTCTTCTTTGCTCCAGACAAAGAAACCAATTGTTACATCTTAAATGACCACTTGTAAGCTTTTAAGACACTAGGCGCTACTAATCAAAGTAATATGTAGAACAATGTTTTAGTGTAGTTGTTAGGTGTTCTCAAGTCATCTCTAACTCATTGTGACCCTATGTACAGCAGAACCAACCACTACCCTATTCTATGCCATCTGCATGATCTTTCATATACCCGAGCCCATCATTGCAGCTACTGTGTAAATCCATCTTGTTGAGTCCCCTTTTTCTTTGACCCTCCACTTTACCAAAGTTGGTATCCTTCTCCAGGGAATGGTCCCTTCTGACAACATGACCAAAGAAGGTGAGACGAAGTATGCCCATTCTCGCTTCCAAGTAACACTCTGGCTGCACTTCTTCCAGGACAGATTTGTCAGTTCTTTTAGCAGTCCACAGTACCCTCAGCACTCTTCACCAACACCACAACTCAAAAACATCGACTTTTCTTCAGTCTTCCTTATTCATTATGCAGCTTTCACATGCATATGAGGTGATTGAAAATACCATGGCTTGTGTCAGGCACACCTTAGTCTTCAAGGCATTATCTTTGTTCTTCAGCACCTGAAAGAGGTCTTTTGCAGCAGATCTGCCCTATGCAATAAGCCATCTCATATCTTGATGGCTGCTTCCATTGGTGTTGATTGTAGAACCAAGCAATATGACGTCTTTGACAACTTCAGTGCTCTCTCCATTTATCATGATGCTGCTTATTGGTCCAGTTTTGAGGAATTTTGTTTTCATTATATCGAGGTGCAATACATACTGCAGACTATCATCTTCAATCTTCATCAGTAAGTCCTTTAAATGTTATGCCAATTGAGTTTGATATCCCATGCAATCATAGGCTGGATACCAGGGGCCCAGTGACTCACTCCTTTGGGGTGTTTGGCTGTGGCTAATATGTTATCATAATTTTGTCCTGTTGGCTCTATTATGTTTGTGGACATTCTTATAGCACATACAAATATATATGTAGAAATATTTTCTGCCAAATTTATATAAGGTCATGGGTACATAATTTTTTGCCTAGATATGTCTGTCAAATTGTTTAAGCTTTTAAAGAAATAATGCTATTTAAAATTTTGTACTTCTTTAAAATGTATGTTCATTATTGGCATGATAATGTAGTTTATGTAGTTGCTATATACAACAACTTTTTTTTTTTTAATGCAGGAGGATGAGAAACATAAATGCTTGAAAATTAAGCAGAGAAAAAAAATAGCTTGACTACATAAATTCTTATGCACAGAAACCTTAAAAATTTATGCAATCAAGCCATTTTTTTTCTACATTTAATTTTTCAAGCATATATGCTTCCCACCCTCCTGCTTTGAAAAAAAAAAAAATGCTGCTGTTTCTTACACAGTAAAAGCAGTGGTCAGATGTTTCAGGATTTTGCACATGATGGAGAAAATGTTGCTTTCACATACATATGAGACTATTGAAAACACCATGGCTTGGGTTAGGAGCAAGTTAGTCTTCCCAGTGAACTCTTTCCTCTTCAGCACTTTAAAGCAGTCTTTTGTAGCAGATTTTCCCATTGTATCATGTCATCTGATTTCTTTCTTTACTGCTGCTTCCATGGGTGTTGATTGTGGACCCAAAAAATATGAAATCTTTGACAACTTCAATCTTTTCTCCATTTGTAATGATGCCACTTACTGGTTCAGTTGTGAGGATTTTCATTTTCTTTCTGTTGAGATATAATCCATACTGAATGCTGGAGTCTTTAATCTTCCCAGTAAGTGCTTCAAGTCATTTTCACTTTCAGCAACCAAGGTTGTATCATCTGCCTAGTGCAGGTTGCTAATGAGTCTTCCTCCAATCCTGATGTCACACTCTTCTTCATGTAGTCCAGCTTCGCACAGTATTTTCTCAGCATACAGATTGAATAAGTAGGGTGAAAGGATACAACCCTGACACACAACTTTCTTGATTTTAAACCACACAGTATCCCCTTGTTCTGTTTGAATGACAGCCTCCTGGTCTCTCTCATGAGGTTCCTTATGAACACAATTAAGTGTTCTGGAATTTCTATTCTTCTCAATGTTATCCATAATTTGTTATGATCCATACAGTCAAATGACTTTGCATACTCAATGAAACACAAGCAAACATCTTTCTGGTATTCTTTACTTTCAGCCAAGATGCATCTAACTGACATCAGTAATGTTATCCCTCATTCCATGTCCTCTTCTGAATCCAGCTTGCATTTCTGGAAATTCTCTGTCAATTTACTGCTACAACTGTTTTTGAATTATCTTCAGCAAGATTTTACTTGCTAGTGATATTAATGATATTGTTAGATAATTTCCACTTTTTGTTGAATCACCTTTTTTGCAATGGGTACAAATATGCATATCTTCCTGTTAATTGGCTAGGTAACTGTCTTACAAATTTCTTAGAATAGATGAGTAAATACTTCCAGCATGTCAACTGTTTGTTGAAACATCTCAATGGGTATTCTGTCAATTCCTGAAGCATTGTTTGTCTCCAAATTCAGTGCAGCTTGGACTTTTTCTTTCAATACCTTTGGTCTTCCTAGAGCAGAAGGATACCAGAAGGATACCTAATACCAAAGTAAAAACTATCCAGACGCTACAACATATTTGAAAATAATAAAGTTTTCCAGAAATCTATGATATAAAATATAACTTTTTATGTGTTAGAAAAAAGTCTTATGGTAGAACAACAAAGGAGCTCTGGTAGCGTAGTGCCTGAAGTACTTGACTGCTAATCAGAAGGCTGGCAGTTCAAACCCACCAGCCACTCCTCAGAAGGAAGGTTGGGCAATCTACTTCAGTAGTGATACTGCCTCAGAAACCCAAAGAGGGGTCATTATTAGTCGAGTCTGACTCGATGGCACATAACAACAACGTAGAACAACAAAATGAATCCTTAATGATATCATTTATAAAATTTTAACTTTTTAAACCAACAAGTATTTGTTTTTGTGTATTGTTTGATCTAACTTTTGCTCAAATCATTTAGTGCAATTTCCCAACTATATATATATATATATATATATATATATATGTTTTCTTAAAATATGTTTGAATAGTTATTTTCTCCTGTTTGTGTGGTATGTTCAGGTTCAATATTTCTATTAGTATGCATTATTTTCTTATGTTTCTTCCTTGCTTCCTAGGCCATGTATTCTATTCCTCTGTTTATTATTATTATTATTATTATTATTATTATTTCATCTTTATTGTAACATTTTATCTTTAACCATTTTTAATTTGTGCCCTTAATGGCTTTGTATTTGCCAGTTTTCTTAGCTCCTGATAGCCATGGGGAATATATCTCTCAAGGTGTACTACCAATCACCCCTATAATTTACCTGACTGATATTTTCTTGGAGATATAGTCTCTAAGTGATGTATAAAGATGGAGAAGGGGTAGAATAATAATCTAGTGAACTCATATTAGCACCAACACAGTAAGAGAGGAATTGCCAAGTTTCACTTGACAATCTCTCAAGCCAAATGCCAAACTATGGGAACAAAATATGCTTTGATTTTTAAACTTTATTCAGTTTGACTCAACTGCTTTACCATAGAAGGCAAAGACTAAGTACATCACCAGCTTTTGTCTCAATATGTGTATTTCAACCTACAATAAGGATAAACTGTTCCAGATGTTATCCACTGTGTGATCTAGTGATCTGTCATGGGTGGTCTTCATAAGAGTTTTATTACAAAGTCGAGAGAATTGAGTGAGGGACTGTTAGTTTGCCTGGTAATATTTTATCCCCAAATCCCACTGCCTCTTAAAATTGCAATAAAAATTAGACACAGCTTCTAAAAGAAGCCACCTCTTACATTTGTCCTTTTACCATGATGAAGATGCCCATGTCTTAACTTGGGAATGGCCTCTACAACTTTCAGCCTATCTATATAGGAGGTGCCTCATAGACGGCTGCATGATTGACACCAGCACTAGTCAGATACCAACCAGGGAAATTTTAAGGAGTTGTGGTAAAGATATTTTCTACTGAGAAAAGCATAAGATTAATTATTTCTTTTCTAGTAGCATTTTGGGTTAATAGTCTTTGAATAAAAATATAAATATACCTCTTATGAAGTGAAAAACAACATAGAGTGGAAGAAAGGTTAGAAGGATTGGGGAAATGAGCACTCCTCCAAATGAAAGAAGAATGAACAAATCTGACCTACTTTGGTAATGTTGTGACAGGCACCATTTCCTGGAGAAGGATATCATGTTTGGTAAAGTGTAGGGTCAGTGAAGAAGGGGTAGACTCTGAATGAGATGGATTAACACAGTAGCAGCAATGATGGGCTCAGGTATAGCAAGGATTGTGAGGCTGGCACAGGACTGGGCAGTGTTTCATTGTGTTGTACATAGGGGCACTATCAGTCAGAGCTGACTCCATGGCACCTAACAACAACAACCACTAAATGAAAGTATCAACAGAATCTCAACTTAGGTGCTTTGTTAAACTACACATGCCCTTTGCTTTTATTTTGGCACTTGGCATGGGATGTATGAAGTGCTTGGTTTTCATTTTATGAAATTAAAGGTCTTAAAATAATAGATGTCTTTATACTCTACCTTGTGGTGTAGAACCATATATGTGGCATAAAGACAGACATTTATTGGAAAAGAAAGTCCTGGCAGAAAAAATAACAACTCATAGTTGAGTTGACTTGATGATTGGACAATAACAAAAGTTAAATTGAGGATTATCAAGCATGATATAACAATAAACACAATTTTTAAATATAATTTTATTTTATATACGTATGTGCACTGATTCACTAGGCTTTATTTGTAGGGACAAGAACTATTCTTTGGAGTTGGATTTGAGCTTTCTTATATATATAATATCTACAATATTTTGTCTATTTTTGAGTGTTCATTTCATTAAAGTGGATTCAGAGATTAACAGAGCAATCTGGAAAAAAAAACTTCTCTTCTTTGCCCAAAATATTAGTAGTTGTCTTGGCAACACCTAACTGGTTAACCTTTCTTAAGTGACTCTCCTTGACTAAAACTTTTCAAAGCATATCATTAATTGTTTTAAGGTTCATAATAATTTTTCCATATATTATGTTTTTTTCCTAATGGAATCATTTACTATTAAAATAATATTAAATAAATATGCACTCATTCATTTTCATTTACTAACTTATGATGTTGAGATTTAAAAAAAGTTTGGATTACATAATTCCATAGGTTTTAAAAAAGCAATTTTTGTGACTACAATAGACACATGTGTTATTGGAAAATTTCAACATGTGGACTATAATCTCTCAAATAGTCATTCTTCACAAGAATGCCACTTTCACCACTGTTATTCAATATTGTTTGGTGAATTTTGGGTAGAATAGTTAAGCAGGATAGAAGAAATAAAAGGCATCCAAATAGGAAAAGAAGAAGTAAAAATATCTCTATTCACAGATGCCATGATCCTATATATAGAAAATCTCAAAGAATCCACATGAAAGCTACTAGAGCTCATAAATGAATTCAGCAAAATAGTAGAATGCAAGGGCAATGTACAATAATCAGTTGTGTTTACAGACACTAACAATAAACAGCCTGAAAAGGAAATTAAGAAATACTCCCATTTGCAATAGTATCTAAAAGAATAAAATATTTAAGAATAAATTTAACCTAAAGGTGAAAGACTTGTACACTGAAAACTATAAAACATTGCTGAGTGAATTAAAGAAGACCTAAATAAATGGAAAGACATTTGGTATTCTTGGTTTGAAAGACTTCATATTTTTAGGTTATCAATACTAGTCTAAGGGATATATAAATTCAGTGTAATTGCTATCAAAACTCCAACAATATTTCTTGGGAGGTATATTAAACTCAATCTTGAAATTCACATGGAATTGAAAGGGCTCTTGAATAGACAAAAACATCTTGAAAGGACGAATAACATTGGAGGACTCACACTTCCTCATTTTATAAGTTTCTACAAAGCTATAGTAGTCAAATTAATGTGGTATTGGCATATAGGTACAGGTTAAGGTATACAGGCTAAGGAGATCTAGTGGCACAGTGCCTAAGGTATTTGACTGCCAACCAGAAGGATGGAGGTTCAAACCCACCAGAAGCTCTACAAAAGGAAAATCCATTTCCACAAATATTTACCACCTAGGAAACCCAATGGGAGTCACTATGAGTTGGAAACAACTCAGTGACATTGAGTTTGGAATTTGGCATACAGGCTACTGAACAAGTGCTTCAACAAATCATGCTGGGAAATAGGATTTCTACATGCAGAAAAAGGAAGATTAACTCCTACCTCACACCATATACCAAAATTAACTCAAAGTAGGACAACAACCTAAATATAAGAGTCAAAACCATAACACTTAAATGAAAATATAGGGATATTTTGATGACTTTGAGTTTGGCAATAGCCTTCTAAATACAGTACCAAAAGAAAAATCAACATAAGGGAAAAATAGAAAAATTTGACTTTATCAAATTTAGAAATTTTTGTACATTAAAGGACATTGTGAACAAAGTGAAAGACAATGAATAGAATGGGAGAAAACACTTAGGAACCACATATCTAAAGGTTTACTGTCTGGGCTATATAAAGAACTCTTACAAATCAACATAGAAAGACAAGCAACCCAATTTTAAAAAATGGGCAATGGACTTCTTAGATATTTCTCAAAAAAATGTGTGCAAATAGTCAATAGGCAAATGGAAATATGCTCATCATCATCATTGTTGTTGTTAGGTGCTGTCGAGTTGGTTCCAACTCATAGCGATCCTAACACAACAGAACAAAACACTGCCCAGTCTTGCACCAGCCTCACAATCCCTGCTATACCTAAGCCCATTGTTGTAGCCACCATGTCAGTCCATCTAATTGAAGGCCTTTTTCACCGACCCTCCACTTTACCAAGCTTGATTCTTTCTCCAGGAAATGGTTCCTGTAGGTGATACAAAGTCTGGCCATTCTCCTTTCCAAGGAGCATTCTGGCTGCATTTCTTCCAGGACATATTTGTAAGTTCTTCTGGCACTTCATGGTACTTTCAGTATTCTTCGCCAACACCACAACTTAAAAGCATCAACTCTTCTTCAGTCTTCCTTATTCATTGTCCAACTTTCACATACATATGAGGGATTGAAAACACTATGGCTTGGGTTAGGTGCACCTTTGTCTTCAAAGAGACATCTTTGGGCTTCAGCACTTTAGAAAAGTCTTTTGTAGCAGATTTGCCCAATGCAATACATCGTCTGATTTCTTGACTGCTGCTTCTATTGATGTTGATTGTAGAGCCAAGCAATATGAAATCTTCAACAACTTCAATCTTTTCTCCATTTATTGCAATACTGCTTATTGATCCAGTTGAGAGGCTTTTTTTTTTTTTTTTATGTTGAGGTGTAATCCGTACAGCAGACTGTAGTCTTTAATCTTTATCAGTAAGTGTTTCAAGTCATCTTCACTTTCAGCAAGTTTGTGACGTCTACATATTGCAGGTTGTTAATGAGTCTTCTTCCAATCCTGATGCTGCATTCTTCTTCATATAGTCCAGCTTCTCAGATTATTTGCTCAGCATATAGATTAAACAAATATGGAGAAAGAATCATTAGTTATTACAAAATGTAAATTAAAACCCCAATGAGATACCACATCACATCAATTAGGCTAGTATTAAAACAACAACAAGAAAAATTTAAAAAGCACAGAACAACAAATATTGACAAGGATGTACAAAACCTGTAATCCTTGTGAGTTAATGGTAGGAATGTGCAGTTGTTATGGGACCATTCCCTGGAGAAGGATGTCATGCTTGGTAGGGTGGAGGGTCGACGAAAGAGGGGGAGGCCTTCAAGGAGATGGATTGATACAGTGGCTGTGATGATGGGCTCAAGTATAGCAGGGATTGTGGGGCTGGCGTGGGATCGGGCAGTGTTTCGTTCTGCTGTGCATGGGGTCGCTATGAGTTGGAAACAACTCGACAGCACTTAACAACAACAACAAACATGAATGTGCATGCATCTGTTATTGGCCTGGTTCTTACTTCTTTAGGGTATATACTTAGTAATGGAATTGCTAGATTAAATGGTATTTCTAATTCCAACTTTTTAAGGAATCACCATACTGCTTTCCACAGTGGTTTTATCATTTTACAATCCCATTAGGAGTGTATGAAAGTCCCAGTCTCACCACATCCTTGCTAGCATTTGTTATTTTCTGTCTTGCTGAAGTTTGCTACTAGTGCTGGGGTAAGACTGTTGTTTTGATTTATATCTCTCTAATGGCTAATGATAGTGAGCATTTCTTCATGT
>NW_006921865.1:2206733-2217726 GCF_000298275.1 Orycteropus afer afer | reverse complement strand
CTATGAGTCGGAAACGACTCAACAGCACTTAACAACAATAACAACAACAACCCTCTCCTGTCTCAACTTCTAAGTGTCACTACTAAACTTATCCCTGTTGTGGTTGTTGGGTAACATGGAGTCTGTTCCGATTTCGGGAGACCCTATGTACAACAGAAGGAAACAGTGCACAATCCTGAACCATTTTCACATTTTCACATTTGTTGTACTTGACCCAATCATTGCAGCCACTGATTCAATATATCTTGTTGACTCTCTTCCCCTTTTTCACTGACCCTCTGCTTTACCAACGTTCTTCAGAGACTGGTCCCTTCTGGCAACATGACTAAAGTATGAGAGATGAAGTGTGGCTACACTTGCTTCTAAGGACAATTCAGCTATATTTCTTCTAAACAGATTTGTTTGTTCTTCTAGCAGTCCATGGTACATTCAATATTCTTTGCCAATGCCACAATTCAAATGCATCAATTCTTCTGAGGTCTTCCTTATTCTTTAGTTTATCCCTAGGAGGCTTCAATATTATGTATCTGATTAAAACCTGCTTGATGCTTGTTAAAAGCTTGTGTTGATGAGGACAAAAAAAAAATAATAAATGAAGAGGAATGCAAACTCTGACCATATTCAATCTATGAAATGGTTTAAGGGAATGCCAAATATTTCACAATGCCATTTACATTTTCCAAGCAGGCATCAAATAAGTTGTAAATAGTAGATTAAATTTAAATAATTTGACCTGGCATCCTTCTATCCATTTTTTGTTTCTCCACATAATGTTGTGAACAATGCTTATATTTGAAAGTAAAGATCTTAGCAGAAATAATCTCAATTTTTTTCTCTCTCTTGCTTTTTTGCCTTCTCTTTCAGTATTTAAACCTTCTGAGAAAAGTCCTGAGATATCCACCAGCAATGTGTGCCATTTGCTGTGGAGGCATTTGCTTGAAGTAGTCTTAGGTTAGCAAGCTTCATTTTAAATACAGTTTCTAATCAAATTCTAATCATTATTTTTCAGACAGACTAAAATATTCACAGGTTAATTTATATATTTGATGATAAAGTATTTAATGCAGTCCACCTTTTTCTTATCACCAAGGGAAACTGATCGTATTTTTCAGCCCAGAAGTTATTACAAATACAATGGAATTTCAGTACTCTAGACAGCACCTTTTTCACCTTGAATCCTGTCAAGCCCTGCAAGGATATTACCAGGTTGCCAATCCTGTATTACCTGTCTAATTTGTTCCTTCATACGTGCAGCTTGTTGACGTGGTCTACTTTTTGAAAACAAAAAAACTTCAAATCCCCCATGGCTTTATGATCTTCCAAGCCACACGGTTCTATTTATATTAACCCAGACATTTCTATGAAATTTCATATTCTTTGAAATTGGTTCTCTGTAGCCAAGTAAACTCAACAAGTTAGCTTTTGAGATGATATCTGAAAAGAAGTTCTTAGCTGCTTCAGACTAAAGGAATGGGTTTCATTTAAATGTTTCCTGTTTTCAGTACATTGTGTGATAGAACTATCATGTGAAACTATTATGTGTAACACAAAGTTCAATTAAATTAGAAACTAAATAGTTGCAATTGAATTTCATCTCAAACTACAGAACAAGTATAAGAAAATTGAAGTACTGGGTAAAGGGAGGTCAGATTTTGAAGTCTCCAGTGTATCACATTGTTTCACCAGACCTGTACTTTTGGACTGATGAATTAATGCTTAAGGCACTGTTCAAAAGCCAAATGAATGACAAAATGAAGAAATTTGGTCTATTTTTATTATTTAGAGCATTAAAAGATGTCCTGGTGGTACAAATGTTCAGTGCTCAGATGCTAATTGAACAATTGGTAGTTGGGACCAGCCCAGTGGCTCCACAGTGGAAAGACCTCGCTTTCAGCTCCTGTAAAGATTACAGCCTAGAAAAGCCTATGTGTCAGTTCTACTCTCACACGGAGTTGCTATGAGTCAAAAATCCACTCAACAGCATACAAGAACAGAGTATTAAATAAACTCAAATATTACTCATACACTGCTGAGTCACACAGTTCTACTTCTATAGTGGAAATACCATATCTAAAGTCATCTATCAAGTTGAAGAACATGTTGACAGAGCAGCAGAATACTAATGATATGAACATTCCCTTAACAAATAGAATTTGAACAGACACCATCTAGCATTCATTTGTGCACATGGTCAGCACACGACGTTAATTACTTTGATTTCAACCACTTGCTTAATTATGAAAAATTTATTTTTACTCAGTAGTGTGATATACTTTAAGTCAAACTGGAAGGGACATGTTCTATGTAATATCCCCTTTATTCTGTTCACTGTTTTTAATCATCAAGGCCCATATTGTCTGATAGTAACATCTCACTCATTTTTCTTTTAGTTTGCAATTGACTCTTTATTTTCAATCTTTCTTGATCCATATGTGTTCAGCTTGTTTCTCAAAATTCTAATGTAAGATTTTGAATTAATGTCCTCAATAATCTATTTTCCACTTTCTTATTTATTTTATATTGTTATTTCCATTTTTCCTTATTTTGTTAATATAATCAGCAAAATATGTTCCAAATAGCTATTAAATTTATTTTTAACTATAACCTCTATGCCTTCAAATCAAAAAAAAAAAAAAAATACTGCCATCAAATCAATTCTGACTCATAGTCACCCCCATTGGGTTTTCAAAGCTATAAATCTTTATAGAAGCAGATTGCCTCATCTTCCTCCCATGGAGCAACTGGTGGATTTGAACTGCTGACCTTCTGGTTAGCAGACACCAAATGTCTTACGTACTACACGACCAGAGCTACTTTTGTCCCTTCATAAGCAAATGCATATTCTAGTATTATATAAAAGCAAGATAAAAACCACTCTTTCAGTAAGACCCACAATCCCCCTACCTCAAAAAGATGACAACTTTAGAATAAATTTATTTCTATCCCCTCTTACCCATCTTCTGGCCTTACCGCATGGTAACAGTGGACTTCTTATACATTCCTCCTTTTTACCTTCCATTCCTTCTCTTATATTTTGTAAGATCATTTAACAGTATAAAATTCTCTTCCATTGCATTGATTCCAACTCATAATCACCTCTGTTATTTGCTTACAGAAGCAAAGATTTTCCTTCTGCAGAGTGGCTGGTAGGTTTGACCCACCAATATATATCAATATAGTGCAAATAGTTAATGTTTTCAGTTGCTAAAAGAAAGGTTGGAAGTTTGAGTCCACTCAGAGGTGCCTTAGAAGAAAAGTCTGGTGGTATAATTCTGAAAAACAAGCCATTAAAAACCCTATGGAGACAGTTCTTCTCTGACACACATGGGATCACCTTCAGTCAGAATTGACTTGACAGTCACTGACTTACATCAATAAAATGTTCCCCTTTATGTTCTTTACTTCCTAGCACCCTTGCACTCAGATGAGGCCATATAGCAAGTTTGACCAATGAAATGTTAGTATAAGTGAAGTGGGTTGCTTCTGGGCTGAGGCAGTGAAAAACCTTTGTGCAATTCCATAGCCACTCTCTCTCTCTCCAAGAACAATCACAGATGATAACCAGTTGCCACTGAATCAGCTTCAACTCATGGTGAACCCAAGTAGAACTGAGCTCCATAGGGGTGATGGCTGATTTTTCTAAAGTATATAATCAAGCCTCTAGGTAGACTCAAACCACTAACCTTTTGGTTAGCAGCCAACAGAATTAACCATTTGCTCCCTTGCAACAGTAGAGGCACATAGTAATAAGCAGCTAGACATTTAAGGGGTCTCATGGAGATCAACTGCTTAAAGAATGAGTGTGAGCAAATAGGAAGTAGTTTTTGTTGTAGAAAGCCACAAAAATGTGGAGGTTATTTATTATACAATATAGCCTATTCTATCTTTCCCTTTCAAAGTCTCTATTTTTCATCTACATTATATATTTTCACAGATATTTAATTTATAGGTAATGAGCTACAATACTTACATATATTTCCTCTTCTATTTATCTTCCATCTTGAGCTCAGTATAAAAGCTTACTTGGTGACTGGTTGTCAAAATTTCTCCATTAGTTGTGTCAGGGGTTATTTGAGTGATATACTTTCTAAACTCTTATTTATCTTTTAAGTATATGCCATCATGCAATTCTTGGTTTTCATTCATTTTTCTCATTAGTTTGTAGGTAATATTCCACTGTCTGTTGAGCTCCATATTGCAGAGAGAAGACTCATGCCAGTCTGATTTATTCCTGTAGTAATGAGTTTGGCCTGGAAAGTTATTTGCTTATCACTGGATCATTAGAGTTCAAGACTTTTAGGCTGAGTATGTATGTTTGTTTCCTAATTGATCTAGTCTGGTACTGAGTGATTCTTTTAAATTTCAAAATTGGATTTTTCTTCAACTCTAGAGGAGTTACATTTATAATATTTGTGATGGGCAGTCTCTAAGATGGCTGTCAGTGATGCCCATCTTCTGGTATTCACATCTTTCAGCGTCCCCTCCTACACTGTACTGGGTGTGTCTATTGCACCATAGGATAGAGTAATGATACATCACTTCTGAGTCAGATTGTAGGAGACTTTGACAACTGTCTTGAGTATTCTTGTTCACTCATTCCCTTTCTCGTAGATCACTTGTTCTGGGGAAAGCCATGTTACAAACTGTTCTGTGAAGAAGCACTTGTGGTGAGAAGCAGAGGCTCCTGCCAG
Organism: Orycteropus afer afer; assembly: GCF_000298275.1. Classification (NCBI taxonomy): domain Eukaryota; kingdom Metazoa; phylum Chordata; class Mammalia; order Tubulidentata; family Orycteropodidae; genus Orycteropus; species Orycteropus afer. Next base: position 2,213,035 of record NW_006921865.1, on the reverse strand, counting down.
TAGCCACATACATTATTTTGATAGTGGGGGCTTCAGCTCCAGTCAGATCAGACACTGAGGCCTTGGCTGACAGCTTGACTGGAATATCATGAAGAGAGCCTGAGTCAGGCCTATGAATTGAGTCACTTCCTTGTTACTGATCCATATAGAAACTGTGAGATAATGAAAGCATATTGCTTTAAGCCAGTAAGTTTGGGGATAATTTGTTATGCTGCCATAGACAGCTCACACAGTATTACTTATATATTTATTATCTCAGTGTCATCTGTTTCTTTTTTTTTTTTTTTCCTTCCTTCTGGAATTCTTAGTATTCACATATTTGTCTTCTGAATCTATTCTTTCAAGTGTGTTTTCTTTTTCCTAAGGGTTTAAAATATTTTACTATTTTTATACAGGGTTTTGAAATTTTTTGCAATTGATCTTCAGGTCAAACAATTCAGACTTCAAAAGTGACAATTATCATTCAATTTATCAATTGAACTATTTAATCATGCTTTTGTTTGAACTACCATGACTCATTATTGGTAAGTAATAAGGTGCTTATTTCTGCAGCAACACCAGGAGGAAAGATTCAGCTTGTGTATCCATCTTTCTTTTTTTTTTCCCCTCTATCAGACCAGCAAAACTGGCTCCCCCCTTTTATTTTCTCCAAATGATTTTGAGTTTTGTTCCATATTGTTCTCCCTCTCTATCTAGGATCTCCTACATAGATCCCCTTCCAAGTGGATGAGAGTGGTAGCCAGGTACCATCTAGTTCTTCTGGTCTCATAGTTGTGTAGGCTGCAGATCGGATGGTGTACCAGTCGCTAGGACTAATTGTTTCTATGACTTTTTCGTTGTTTCCTTCATTTTTCTTGGCTCTGGACAAGGAGAGATCCATCATTGTATCTATATGTCAGCTTGCAAGCTTTTAAGATCCCAGTTGCTACCCGCCAAAGTAGGAGGTGGAACAATGTTTTGTGTAGCATGTTATGCCAGTTGAGCTTAATATCCCCTGTGACTATGGTCCTGAGCACACAGGTTCAACTACTCAGTCTTTCTGGGTAGCTGGCTGTGACCAAGCAATGACTACAAACTTGCTCCTTGTCAGCTCTACTATACACCTGGGAATTCAGATCATACACAAAAACTTATAGGACCATTGTCTGCCGACCTTATACATATTCTTGGGTACACTCCCCACTTCATAAACATACCTAATAGTTCAGCCTGTCCACCCATCTATCCACCCATATACCCATGTTTGCCTTCACTGACAACACCATACTATATGTGCAAAAGGGTTCATCTTTGTTGTCTGTACCTCCCATGTACCTCTCTATGTCTTTCTCATCCTCAATGCCACTATATTGATCACTGACATTTGGTACATTGCCCTTTTCTTCACCCAAATCAATACTTATCTCTATCTATCTAACAGTGTTCCCTCCCCTTCTCTCCCACCCCTGGTAACCAAAAAAGAAAATGTCCTTCCATAGATAAACATTTCCTTGACTTTTACAATAATAGACTAATGCAGTATTTGTCTTTTTGTGATTGACTTATTTCACTCAGCATAATGTCCTCCAAGTTCATCCATGTTACACAGTGTTTTGCAGATTCTACATTATTCTTTAGTGTTGCATAGTATTCCATTGTGTGTATGTACCATAGCTTGGTTATCCATTCCTCAGTTAAAGGACACCTAGGTTGTTTCCATCTTTTGGCTATTGTAAATAGTGCTGCGATGAACATGGGTGTGCATATGTCTGTTCTTGTCATGGCTCTCACTTCTTTAGGCTATATACCTAGTAATGGAATAGCTGGGCCAAATGGTATTTCTAGTTCCAACTTTGGAAGGAGTCACCATACTGCTTTCCACAACAGTTGTACCATTTTACAGTCCCACCAGCAGTGTATGAGAGTCCCAATCTCTCCACATCCTCAGCAGCATTTGTTATTTTCTGTCTCTTTGAACTTTGCTACTAGTGTTATAGCAAGACGGTATTTCATTGTGTTTTGATTTGCATCTCTCTAATAGCTAATGATCATGAGCATTTGTTCATATGTTTGTTGTGTATCCATCTTTTATGGCTTTTTGACCAATAATGTGGAATTGACACACTGACATTCCCACAGGTCTTCTCAGATCTCTAAAAGTCAGGCCATTCACAAGCAACCCTGCTTCTAGTCTTTGCTTCTAAAGTAAGGTGCTATTGTCCAGTCTTTTGAGTAGCCAATAGGTGAAAAAATCCCTCACCATCCATTTCTTTCAGATCCTCAAAGAGCCAAAGGCCTTATTGTTAGTTGTCATCAAGTTATCTCCAACTCATAGTAAACTTACGTATATAAAAATGATACACAACCCATTGCCACCATCTGTCTCTCAATTTATCTTGCTGTAATAGATTGAGTGTTGTTATGATGTTGAAAGATATGCCACTAGTATTTCACATACCAGCAGGGTCATCCATGGTGAACATGTTTCAAGGGAGCTTCCATATTAAGATAGACTAGGAAAAAAAGACCTGGCAAACTATTTCTAAAAATTAGCCAATTAAATCTTATAGATATCAATGAAAAACCATCCAAAGATTTTACTTTTACTCTGTTTCATGTAATTATTTTTAATTTTTGTTTTAGTCCTGTAGAGGAAAAAAGCTTGGAGTTAGGAATTGGCAGAAAAAAAAGTGATTTTATATCACAATTTTCACAGTAAAATTTTAGAGAAAAAATACATTTGAATTTTGAATGTTTAGTCTCTTGTTGTTGTTATTTGTCATCGAGTCGGCCCCAACTCATAGCGACCCCTCCTTGGCTTTCTGAGGCAGCATCACTACGGAAGTAGGATTGCCCAACCTTCCTTCCGAGGAGTGGCTGTTGGGTTTGAACCACCAGCCTTCTGGTTAGCAATCAAGTGCCTTAGGCACTATGCTACCAGAGCTCCTGTTTAGTCTAAGATATAAAAAGTCATAACAAACAAAATAATTATTGTCCAAAAAAGAAAGCACTAGCACATTGATATCATGTATTTACTACAAAAACACTAACAAGCAATTTTTACCCAAAGCAACTTTGAGTTAAAAAGACTAGAACTAGAATTATGTTGAATTTTCAAAGCCTAATATGAAAGAAGCAAATCAATTCTTGCATTTTAAATGATTTGGAAAAATATTCAACACAGGGAATATCATATGTCAATAAGGTTCTTTGTGGCTATATTGTAAATCAAATAACTAATATGTATTGGTGTTTTGTATGAATTTTCTTTAATTTTTATATTCTAACATTGTAATTCTGATTTTTTCATTTTCAGACTTAGAAACTAAGACTCAGATAATTGCCTCTGTTATAAAGGAAAAACTTGACTGATTATTTCCATTTACTAAGCCTTGTTTCCTTCCCTTCCCTTCCCTTCCTTTGCTTTCCATTTTTTTCAGAATCATTTAGATGGAGATACCAATTGCGCCTACCTCTAAGCTGTTGGAAAATTCAGTGAGAATCAAAGAAATCAAAGTGTCCAATGGTAATCAATGGAACATTGATGAAACACATAAAACATTTTAAAACCCTCCTCCAGAAGGAAGATGGAGCAATCTACTTCCGTAGTGATACTGCCTCGGAAATCCAAGGAGGGGTGCGCTATGAGTCAGGTCTGACTCTACGGCACACAACAACAACAACAAAGAAGGTAAATTTTGAAGCAGAGAATATACTTCAATTTATTTTTTAGTAGTGGGAAAGCATGTTACCTTATAGTTAGGGTTTTACATCAACGCAGCAAGTTGAATAGCCTTTTGGAATACTTATCTATGAAGCTGAAGAGGAAAAAGAGTCCATTTCCAATGTCTAAGAAATACTGAATCCAGTCATATATTCACTTTCATATTTTAGCCACCCCAAGTGTAGAAGTATTCTAAAATCATGACGATAAAGCAATATTTTGCTCAAAAATCCTTTTTTTCCTTCTAATAACTTAAAATCCAGCTCAAAAATCTGCCAAATCCTGAATAATTATGTGAGAAATCTAATCTCCTCCCATGGTTTTATAAATCATAAAAAAACAATATTCATTTTCAACTTCAGAGTTTTGACTGCAAAGTACACACAAAGAGCATTTCAGAGGTCACATGCCAACAAATAAAATTGACTACAGTGGTACTCAAACATGGCAACAAAGGAAAAGTAAACCAATATGTTTGTCAAGAGACACCTTACAAATCAAGAGTACACACAGGTGACAGCCTGGAAAATAGCCCACTGCTAAAGCAGCACCACATGATATACGGGTGTTCAGACCTCCTGCTCTCACAAAATTTCTGTCACCTTTTATTGTATAATAATAATAATAATAATAATGTGCTTCAAAGTTGTCTTTGACTACAAATCTCTTTTCTAACTATTTCATTTCAAAGTACCAGCCACATCTTTGCATTGATGACAAGGAGCCCGATTGGTCGCTGTAGGATTATGGGAAGATTTCCAAACAGAAAAATGATCCATGATTAGTCAGTAGCAGAGGGCAGTTGAAGAAGGAAGAACAATTCCTCTATGAAAGAACATGGATGATGTTAATATATCATTTGGTATCTAAGGACATCTAAGGACACCTTTGGTGCTACAAGTAAAAAGTCATGAGTAAACCAAAAATTTTTCACCTCAGATTGACTGGCCAAAACTACACACAGTAAAGTTTGAGGCCAACTTCCTCTGAAAGGAAAATTTTAGTCTAACTCTTTAGAAAGTAAGCTTCACATTTGGAAATTCTGAGCCTTACCTCCCTGCACTTTTTTCTTTTTTCCCATTCACACACCCCCACACAAATACCAATAACATAATATTTCATTTTTTATCGGCAAAATGTTCATAAGTTCCAATTGAGTCAATTAGATATATTTCCAATGAGAAACAATATCCAAGTAAATAATTGTTATCTATTGATGATTGAAGAGGCGCTTTGGTGGCAAAGTGGTTTTTAAAGTATTCTGCAGCTAACAAAACAAAAGGTCAGCAGTTCAAACTCACCAGCCACTCCATGGAAGAAAGATGAGGCAGTCTGCTTCTGTAGACTTACAGCCTTAGAAACCCTATGTGGCAGTTCTACTCTGTCCTAAAGGATCACTAGGAAGGTCTGGTGGTGTAGGGCCTAAGGCATTTAACTGCTAACCAGAAGGCTGGTGGTTCAAACCTACCAGCCAATCAGAACGAAGATTGGGCAATCTACTTCCATAGTCATACTGTCTCAGAAACCCAAGGAGGGGTCTCTATGGATAGGTTCTGACTTGATGGCAGTATACAACAACAACAAAATGAACGCTATGTGTTCTGGTTACCTAGTGCTGCTCTGAGAGGAATATACCACAAATGGGATGTCCTTAACAAATAGGAGTTTATTCTCTTACAGTGTGGAGGCTTTAAATCCGAGTTCAAAGTGCCAGGCTCTAGGGGCTGGGTGAAAGCCCCTCAACCTTGGGCTTCAGCTCTGCCTCCTGCTCCCAGCTCTAGCTGAAGCTAGAGGCTTTTCTTCACTCAGACAGCTACTGGCTGCTGAAAATGACAAGCCCAAGATTGACAAGTAAAAAGGCACAGTCCTAATGTTACCAAACTACATGACAGGCCATTAATTCAAGTCCATTGAAAGTCCCAAGATCAGCAGAGCATGGCAGGCTGCTGAACAACTACACAGCTATATGCAGGATTCAAGCATGCCATAAGCATGAGACCATTCCCCAAGGTTTCTCCTTATATACAGGAAGCAGATCTCATCCCTAAGGCAGCTACTCAGCTGCTCACAGTAGATTTCACCATGGAGTTGATTACCAGTCTCATCATGCGGAATACTACATCCAGCTGCCCATCTACTCAACCAGGCCCAGCCAAGTTGACATACAAATTTAACTACCACACTATGAGTCAGAATTGACTCAATGGCAGTGGGTTTTTTGTTTTGTTTTGTTATTTATGATTGAATCACCTCGTCTCTTCACTGCAAGCTTTCAGCACATCTTCCAGAGGCACAAATTGGGAAATAACTCTGTAGGACACTGTTCCATCTATGTTTAAACATGATTCAAAAATATGAAGCTGAGACAATTCTGTTAATCAAAATCTGAAAGGAACAAATTAAAGAAGAAAAACTTTCCCAGTTATCTCAGGAATTATTTTGGCCTCGAAAGAAACCTAATTGAGAAAATTATGAAGGAAACAAAAGAAGGATATGATGCAGGCATTCTATATATTTTTTTTGTTGTTGCTGTTAAGTGCCATCAAGTCAGACCCGACACATAGCAACCCCTCCCTGGGTTTCCAAGGCAATACCACTA
>NW_006921865.1:2194784-2206628 GCF_000298275.1 Orycteropus afer afer | reverse complement strand
TATATATATATATATATATATATATATATAATCTCAGTTACTGTTTAAACTTTGTGTCATAATTGTTTTATGAAAGAGCTCTGGAGGTAAGAGTCAAGTGTATGGCTGCTGATGGAAAGGTTTGGTGATTCAAACCACTCAGCTACTCCACAGAAGAAAGTCCTGAGTCAAGAAGACACATTATGTAGTACATAGGGTCACTATAAGTTGGAATAGACTCAATGGCAAACAGCAACAGCAATCTTTTTATGAATTTTCAGCCCTCAAACATTCATGACAGTACCAATTTTCTTAGTTGTTTTTTTCAAAAGGAAATGTTGGACAGTAATTCAAGATTGTTATGTTGTGTGCATGTGTGTGCATGTGTGTGTGTATGATAAGATAGGATAGGTGATAGGATAGATGAGTTGAAAATTGTATTGAGTACTTACTATTTTTATATTGTTCTATGTGCTTTACATATAGATATTAATTTAATCCCATAACATCATGTATAGTAGGTAATGTTACTCCATTTTAGAGATGAAGTATAAAATAGAGAGGTTAAGCAAATCTCCCTAATTATAAGCAAATGAACGATATTGAACCCAAAGGAGTTCAGCCTTTTAACTACCTTGTTGTTTAATGAAAAAGCTGTGTTCCTTTGGATTCCTTAAAAACAGACTCAAAGACAGCAACATAGGAGTTGTTTGCACATTATAATTCTTTCTGGGTTTACTGTGCCTGTGGGAGTAAGCACCTGTTCATTGTGAATGCTGAATCTGCTCTGTTCCCCCGTCATTTATCCATGAGTGAAGTTATTCTTTTATAGAGAGGCCTGGAAATAGAAAAAAAAAAAAAAAATCACTGAACTCAGCACAAGTAATAACCAAAAAATGAAAGAGTTGTGGGATATTGAATTTTTCAAAGATGGTCACAATTATATCTCTCATCCCATATACACTGTAGTGTGCCTTGCAATTCCTCCATCAAGAGTCCAATCACCTTGAACCTGGGAGGACTTATGACTTGTTCAAATGGTAAAGCACAATGAGGTCATATACCTCTCCAAATGCTTCTAACCAGATGCTCCCTTCCATAACTCTGTTTCCATCTGTGTGAAATCTAAGCAGCATGGAGAGTTTACACGTGCACTCTAGCTGACACCCCCTACTGATCTGAACCTTCAGGTTATCCCAGCCCAGACGCCAGATATTTTCACAAAGAAGCCTCCAGATGATTCCAACTCCCACTCATTCAAATCCTCCACAGTAGAGGTCCAGACTAAAGTGCAAAGACAAGACAGCCTTGCTGTACACTATCTGAATTCCTGACATAAGAATCTATGAGAAAAATAAAATGATTACTGTTTTTAGAACAACATCGAGGTTGGTTTTTTCATGCATCAATAACAAATGAAATATAATTTGATACCTGAAGGTGGAGCACTGTCTTAACAAAACCTAAAGCAGGTAGCATTATTTTTTAGGACTGTATGTCAAGAAGTCTGAAGGGCCTTATAGCAGGGTGAGATATGGCTCCCCAAAATATATCAAAAGTGCATTGATAGTACAAATGGCTAATACATTTGGCTGATAACCAAAAGGATGAAGATTCAAACTCACCCAGACGTTTCTTAGAATAAAGCCCTGGAGACTTACATTCAAAATATCAGCCCTTAGAAACCCTATAAAGTCAGCTGATTTTCTTTCTTTCGTTTTTAACAACCCCATGTACAGCAGAAGAAAACACTGCCCAGACCTGCACCATCGTCACAATCATTGCTATGTCTCAGCGCACTGTTACAGCCACTATATCAATCCATCTCACTGAGGGTCTTTCTCTTTTTCTCTGACCCTCTGCTATACCAAGTGTCACGTGCTCCTCTAGGGACTGGTCTCTCCTGATATTATGTCCAAAGTACATGAGGAGAAGTCTTGCCATCCTCATTTCTAAGGAGCATCCTGGCTGCATTTATTTATTTGTTTGTTTATTAATTATTGTGCTTTAGGTGTATATTTACAGAGCAGAGTTTGTTTTACATTCAACATTTCAAGTACATTTGGTTTCACTCCCCAATTACCATCTCCAATCCTAACTCACTCTCTTCCCCTTCCTTCCTAATAACCCCTCCATGCCCCTCAGAGTTATGCACTCCTGTGTACCCTGCATTCCTTCCATGTGAATGTAGCCCCTCTAAGGCCTCCTGGTCCATTGCTCCAAGGCATGCATCTCTATAAAGCATGTGGCTGCATCACCCTGGGTTGAATAGTCTGTATGTACGTATTATTTACTATTGGGCTGAGAGCCAGCCCCTGGGAGTGAGTTTTATTCCATGCCCGAAGTGTATCCCAGGGCCATAGTATTGAGGGTCCCACCAGAGTCCATCTGACCAGTAATTCTGGTCATTATTGTGTTTTTGGATTTTGTTCCACGTTTTTCCTCCCATTCTACCAGGATCTCCAGTTTTGATCCCTTCCCAAGTGGTTGGCAAGTCAGCTGAATTTTGACAAAAGGCTGAAATCCATGAAATGGGGAATGGATAGTCTTTTTACATATGGTTCTGACAAAATTGGATATCCATTTGCCGAAAAATTAAACAAGATCTATAGCTCACACCATACACAAAAACTAACTCCAGTTGGATCAAATACTTAAATGTAAATCCTAAAACTATAAAGTTCATCAATGAAAAAATGGGGGCAAATTTAGGTACCCTAATATATGGCATTAATAGACTACTAAAACATAAATAGGAGCTCTGGTGGTATAGTGCCTAAGGCATTTGACTGCTAACCAGAAAGCTGAAGGTTCAAACCTACTATCCACTGCTCGGAAGGAAGGCTAGGTAATCTACTTCCATAGATCTACTTCTGTAGTGATACTGCCTCAGAAACCCAAGGAGGAGTCACTATGAGTCCAATCCGACTCGACAGCAGTGAATTAAAACATAAATTAAAATGTACAAACAAGAGAAGATAAACTAGATGACTGAGACTTTTGAAAAATTAAATTCTTATGCTCATAAAAAGACTTCTCCAAAGAATAAAAAGAGAAACTATTTGGTATATTTGACAAGGAACTTATCTCTAAGATTTAGAGAAAATCCCAACACCTCAACATTAAAAGACAAACAATCCAATTAAAAAATGGGCAGAAGACACAAACAGACACTACACCAAAGATATTTAGGCAGCCAATAATCATATGAAGAAATGCCCGTGATCAATAGCCATTAGAGAGATACAAATCAAAACAACAATGAGATACCATTTCACACCAGCACTAAAAGCACAGTTCAACAAGACAGAAAATAACAAATACTGGTAAGGATGTGGAGAGATTGAGACTTTCATACACTGCTCGTGGGACTGTAAAATGATACAGCCATTGTGAAAAATAGTATGGAGATTGCTTAAAAGTTGGAAATAGAAATATCACTTGATCCAGCAATCCCTTGATTTTATATATATCATAAAGAGGTGAGAGCTAGGACATGAATAGTTACATGCACACTAGTGTTCATCGCAGCACTATTCACAATAACAAAGAGAAGGAAACAACCTAAGTGCCTATCATTGGATGAATGGTGCCAAAGGGGCAAGAAGGCATCATTTGGAATACTATACAACACTAAAGAATAATGTAGGATCTATGAAACACCTCATAATTTGGGTGAACTGGGAGGACAGTATGCTGAGTGAAATAAGTAAATCACAGAAGGACAAATATTGCATTAGTCCACTATTGTAATAAGTGAAGTAAAGGTTTATATATGGAAGGAAATGTTCTTTCTTGGTCACCAGAGATGAGAGTGAAGGGGAGGTGAGGAAAAATTGCTGGATAGGTAAGAGAAAAGCATTGATTTGGATGAAGGGAAAAGAAATATACCAAAAATGAGTGACCAAAATAATAACACTAAGGAAAAGGAAGACACAGAGAAGTGCACAAGAAGTACAGATAACAAAGATGAACACTTTTACATATATAATACTGCATTATTAGTAATAGCAAACACTAATCTGTGGGTGAATATATAAGCAGACAGGCTGAATGATCAAGTATGTCTAGGCAAATGAGAATATATCCAAGTAAATTTGGCAGATGATACTTCTATAAACAAATTTTATGTGCTATAAGAATGCTCATATATATATATCATATATATAATAGAGCCAACAGAGCAAAGTGATGATAAGTTCTCAGCCACAGCCCATCACTCTGAGGCAGCAAGTTGTTAGGCCCTTGGGCTTGAGGCTGTGGTCACAGGGGACAACAAGCTTAATTGGCATAACATATTACACAAAAAATTTTTACTACATCCTATTTTGGTGAATAGTGACTGGAGTCTTAAAAGCTTGCAAGCAACCATCTAAGATGCAACAATTGGTCTCTCCTCCTCCAGAACAAAGAAGAATGAAGAAAACCAGATGCATGGAAACAATTAATTCAAGATACTGGGGACCTCAGCTTACATGACCCTGAGATCAAAAGAAGTAGATGGTGCCTGGCTACCATTGTCAACCACTCAGAAAAGGATCAATGTAGGTGATCCTGGATTGAGTGGTAGAAAATTGAACAAAAGTCAAAATCATTAAAAAGACAAGTTTTACTGGTCTAATAGAGACTGGTAAGACCCCCAAGACTATGGCCCCTAGTTCATCCATCAGGCCTGGAATTGAACTCATTTCCATAACTTCCAGCTAAACAATAGACAGGCATATAAGGTTAATATTTACACCAGGTAGGAATGCACAGGAAAGAAGAACACAGGGAAAAGGTAAGCACAGGGAGAAAGTGAGAAGAGAACTGTTACATTGCAGGGGTTGGAATCAATGTCATGAAATAAAATGTGTATGAACTTTTGTATGGAAAATAAATTTGCTTCATAAACTTTCAACCAAATCACAGTTAAAAAAAAAAAAAACCTATAGAGCACAGTTCTACTCTGACACAACATGAGGTCACTGTGAGTCAGAGTCAACTGCATGGCAGCCCCAGTTTTGTTTGTTTTTTAAGATATCCATTTTTTAATCATTGGTACCTGAGAATGTTACCATGTTTGGAAAAAGAGTCTTAGCATTTGTGACTAACTTAAGGATCCTAGTGGACCCTGCATGCCTTCACAAAAGTCCTAATAAGAAAGAGGCAGAAGGAATTTTGACACACACATGGAGAAGAAATCAATGTGAAGATACTGGATTGATGGAGCCATGGTGAAGAAATGCCACAGCTACAAGTAGCTGGAAGAGTCAGGGAACAGACTGTACCCAGAAGTCTCCAAAACAAATGTGGCCAGACCAACACCTTGACTTTGGCCCAAGGAAAGTGATTTCTTACTTCTGTTCTCCAGAACTGTGGCAGAATAGATTTTCATTGTCTTAAGCTACCCAGTTTGTGGCAAATTGATAGAATAGCCATAGGAAACTTACGCAAACCTCTAAAAGATAGTCAGGGAAGGCTTTAAAGAGGCTGGGGAGATTTTAATTGGAAGTTGGGGGAAGAAAACTCTTGTATGCAGTGGTAGAAAGGTTAGTAACACAGCAGGTACAGTAATGTGGAAAATAACTAACATACTAGTGAACTCAATAATCTAGGTAAGGAGTTTTGGGGGAGAGCTGAAAGTGTCTGTAGCTTCTTCTTACTAGCTATAATAGAATTTGAGAGGAGAGAGGTGAGGTAATGAATAAACTATTCAGTTGTCAAGACTAACTACAGAGGGCTTAGGAAAATCTTTCGAGGCAGAAAAAGCTTCTTAGATAAGAAACAGTCTTTAGTTCAAATACCAATCCAGGATGATATCTGAAATATGTACCAGAGTAAAATGAAACCATAGATATGGCTGTGAAACTCTTTATTAAGACCTCAGAAAGATTTCACTCGGTGCCCTACAGATAATGCTCAGACAGATGAAAGTTTTCTGAGGATCCTAAAGAGCATGTCTCTGTTAAGAAAATACATAAAGCTTCTAAATATCTTAAATAATTATCCCACAGAAACCTCACAAGGATCCAAAGTAGAAATGGGCTTATTTCTAAGAGTGTATATTTTATCTATATGAGTAGACACATAAACTAACATGTAGAAACCATAAAGATTTTAAATTAATTTTATCAGCTGGGACAAAAAAGTGTGAGAGAGTATAAAATGAGAAGAGGCCTTTGAACTTTCTATAGGCAAGTTACTGGATAAAAACAAATTACTCAGCCAAAAGCATGGGCTACTTCTTTGGAAAAAGGAAGAATGACTCAGACGTTGGAATTGAGAGCTCAAGAATGGATCTTAGAGCTATAAAGAATAACTCTCAGAGGGTAGGGCTAAGCCTTAATCAAGAAATTGATGACATGTCCCATGCTGGATTTCAGAACTGCTGAAATGGAAGAGTGATTCCACCTTTGAGTAAGAGTTTCTATTGTGGTTATCTTTCATCTGTTTAAATATTGTAAATTTAATGTGTTGGGGACAGATAGCTTGTTTCTTTAGTTCAGAGATCTTCAGAATGAGAGAAGTAGTGCTTTAGCCACTAAACACAAGGATTCTCATCTACATATCATCTGATTTAATGATGAGATTCTGATCCATCAGCTTAATACTGGACTTTTTGTAGTCTTCAGAGAGGATGATTGTATTCTGCATATAGATGGGATGTGAATTGTAGCCAGAAGATGAGATGTAGCATACTGTGTTTTCTGAAGATAGTCACCTGATATATCCATCTGTCATGGATTGAATTGTGTCCCTCAAAATTATGTGTGGTTGTCTTCCATTTTTTTTACTTGATGTAATTATCCTCATTTTGTGATATGTTGTAAATCCTAACCTCAATATGTTAATGAAGGAGCTCTGGTGGTATACTAGTTAAGACATTTGGCTGCTAACCAAAAGGTCAGTGGTTCAAACCCACCAGCCACTCTGTGGAAAAAAGATGAAGCTGTTTGCTTCTGTAAAGATTTACAGTTTTGGAAACCCAATGGGGGTCACTGTGAGTTGGAATCAACTTGATGATAGTGAATTTTATATGTTAATGAAGCAGGTTCAGAGTGGGGTGTGTCTTGAGACACCATCCAAACTGGTTTTCTGAAGTGTGCCTTACTACTCTCCCATCAAAAATTTCAGTCTATATCCCTTCCTCTTTAATCTGGGTGGGATTTTGATTATTTCAAACAATACAATACAATGGAAGTGCCACTATGTGACTTTTTATAGAAGGTCAGAAAAGGTCATGCTGCTTCTATGGTCTGATTCTCTTGGGACAGTCATTCTTTGGACATTCCCTCTTGGGATGTTCTCTCTCAGAGCCTAGTCACTAAGTTGTGAGTACTCTAACCCACATAGAAAGGATCCAGCTGAGTCCAGTTTTTGAGTCATGTCACTCCAGACACCACACTATGTAAAGAAGACTCCAGATGAGTCAAGCTTTTGGACATTTGAATCACCAACAGCTTAGATTCTAGACATTGTGGGGCAGACACAAGCCATCCCTGCTGTGCTCGGCCTGAATTGACCCAAAGAATCAGTGAATGTTATGCAGTTGCTACAGTTTCACAGTATTAAGTATGATGTGGTTTGTTACATAGCACTAGTAATCAAAAGAACCCACCCTCTGACACTGAGTCAATTCTAACTCATTATGACCCTTTAGGACTGAGTAGAACTACCTCATAATGTTTCCAAATCTATAAATCTTTACAGAAGCAGACTGCCTAATTTTTCTCCCACAAAGTAGCTGGTGGTGTCTAACTACCAACCTTGTGGTTAGCAGCCTAATGCTTTAATCATCATGCCACTAGAGCTCCTCAATCAAGAGAAGGATAGATGAAATAGTATAAAAGTGAAGAAAGAAATGACTAAATCAATATTATAAAAGTGAATAGACATCAATAGGTGGTGGAATATTTTTGGAAAACGATAGCAATAATATGGCACAACATGAGAAATGTAATCAATGCCCCTGAGTTGTAAAAGAGGAAGTTGTTATGTTGGCGAATGTCTGGTTGTGTATGTTTTCACCACAATACAAATGGAAAGAAGAAAAAAAAAAAAAAACTGGATCCAATAGAAAAAAAAAAGTGAATAGACACCAACACCACAAATACTATTGTTTACATGTCTAGACCATTTCAGCAATTAGACTTTTCATGAAATGTGAACTTCTGGAGAGATATGATGAGGCGAGTTAGTATCACTTGCATTATATACAAGTCATGGGAACAAAGGCAACATCAAACATGTGCCCAATAGCAGCATGGGGAAAACAAGCCCATCAACACGTTCTTGTGTAATTGTGAGACAGATGCTGGAGAAAATGTAAGCAAGTTAGGATGTTTTTTAAGTTAGCCTGATTTGCCAAAATACCAATGATGTTTTTAGCACTGAGGTTGTAGGCGGGAAGGAAGAGGGAGAGTGGAAAGGAATTTTAAATTATCAAAGAAAGTTTCAGCCAAGCCATTTTAATGAAAACAAGGCTTTATAGCAAAATTGCCAGATATTCCAGTGGAGTCAAAGCATTTTTAATTCTTAATAGTTCATAAGAAGCTTTTTCTGTGATAACTTGTTTCTTTCACAAAAAGAGATATACGCATTTTATAGGCGCCACTTCACTACCACATAGGTCTTGAAAATATGGCCTATTCTTTTTGCACATGAGAAACATTTTGTACACCGAACTCCTATGAATCTTCTAAAGAAAGGATGTATAAAAAGGTAAAAAAAAACAAACAAACATGACAGTGTATTCATTACCCTAATTTGGCACAAGTTAGCTTAGTCAAATAAAGGATAGCAAGATTTCAAGGTGAGTAAACTGTTTCATACAAAACAGTAACAATCTGTTTTAATTATCCAAATAGGCAAAAAAATTCTTGCTTAAGGATGGTGCCAAGCATGACATGCCAATGTGTATCTAGGTGCACAACATAGGAATTTGGCTGTTAAAATATTAGCCTCCTATTGCTGCATGACAACAAGAAATTTAGCAGATTACAACAACATATATTCATTAGTTCAGAAGTCAGGAGGGCCCAATTGAGTCCTTAGGTTAAAGTTTCCCAACATCTGAAGTTCAAGTATTGGGCAGAACGAACTCTTATTTGGAGATTCTGGGGAAGAATCCTCTTCCAAGATCATTCAGATTGTTGTTAGAATTCAGTTACTTGCTGTACCTTTTTTCTTGCCAGCTATTGGCATGGGTTTGCTCTTAGCTCCTGTAAGCCACTGTTAATCTTTGCCCCAGGGACCCTCCATTTTAACAATGGAAAACATCCCTCACAGAATCCCTTTCATGCTTCAAATCTCCTTGAGTTCTACTTTGGCAAACAGGTGGAGAAAACACTCTGCTTTTAAAAGGCTCACGTGATTATGTTAGGCCCACCTGGATAACCTCCCTAGCATAAAGTCAACTGATTAGTAACTTAAATTATACCTGCAAAATTCCTTTTGCCATGTAATGTAATGTAATCAGGAGAGTAACAATGGGGATGAAAGTCATGGAGGCCATCTTAGAATTCTGCCTACCACACTTATTAAATACCAATGAAACGTCCTTGTTAAAACTATTTAGATGATGTATTTCAGTTCCTAGGAAATATGGTCTGTCAATTAAGTCTTAATTTTTGAGTTGGAAAAGAACTTTTAGTTTCTCTTCTGCCTCTAACCAACTGCGTAATTTATAAATACCTTTGCTCATCACCATTAATTTCAAGTTCTACATTTGGAAAAAGAGAAGGAAATGATACTCCTTAGGGTTATTGTAAGAATTATGTGGGCCAGTAAGTGTATAACTACTTAGCATTATGCTTTGTACATAGTGAGCATTAAAAAGAAACCTTAAGCTCTCTTTCCTTCTTCTATAAAATCACAGGTGACTATAAGCAGTGTTTTATTTTTCTTCCATAAAATTGGAGTTGGATTTTTAAGCACACAGTCTTACTTCAATACCTCTGACCTCAAGTACTCAGCATATTGTCTATTATCAATATCATTTTATTGAGCATCTTTTATGTGTCAACATTTTGCTTTACAAAACTCAGATGAAGACAGATGATAAACTCTCAGCAAATGAATATTTAAAATTAATTATAGGTATGCAAATACTTAAGGAATTGGGCTATACTAGTCAATACCAATGCATATTAAGAATGAGAATTTTATATGCACAAGGGAAAAAATAAATATCTAGTAAATTTAATTTCAAGTGTAAGGACAATAAATCCTAGTAATGCTCCATTAATTTTAACTACAATCTTAGTATTTTTGTACAGTACATTATTATTAATCATCTCTTTCTTGTTGAATTCATAAAATAAACTACTGATATTTGTCATGATTCAGAAAATTAAGTAGACAATATACTTACTCCTGTTTTCCTGATGAAACTTGAAAACAAAAGTATTTAAGTGACTCTTTCAGAATCATTAAATAAGTTAATGACAGTACCAAGAAGATTCCAGAATAACCATCTCCAACTGAAGACATGTCCCAACACTTATGCAAACCCATAAGTCATAATACAACCTTCGAGTAATTCTCACATCTTCCAACCATTTCTGCCTTCAAATGCTTGGAGGCAACTTGATGAAATGAGGTAAGCACAAATTACCTTCAAATACGAAGTGAACTTAGGTCATAACTTGGTTTGTTGAGATTAAAACTGTTTGCCAATCCAAAATGCATATCTGATGGGTTTAGAAATATCATAGTCCCGAATTTATTTAATCCTTAATTTATTTAATACCATTCTTTACAGAGAATCCTAGAAAGATTCCACTTTACAATCATTTGTTGGTAATAACTGCGGAATGGACATGGAAAGTCACAGCGACTTGAAGGAAAACAGATGTTTCTGGGGACTTTCTTCCCTTGATAGTGGGAGTAAAAAAAAAAATCTTAGGAAAGCATGCTTTACTTGAATAAGTAAACTTGAATAAGTTTTCTCCATAAAAACAAAAGTACAAAGAAGCTGCATTTACTCTGTAAATGAATTAAAAAGCACCAAGTATCAAAAAAGGAAAAACTACCCCTAAAATAATCACACTAGGTCAGACAAGAAACTTGACATTTGACATTGATGCATCTGTAACTATTCCAGAAATTTGGATGCACAGAGCTGGTTTCTATCACTGAGTTTGAAAAGTAAAAGAAGCTGAAAGGATTTTGGAAAATTTTGTTCCCTAATTTAAAAAAAATTTCTTCTAAACACTTAGATATTTTCTAACTTTTGGGAATGTAGGTAAATTCAATTTTTAGAATTATGATTTTAAATAATTAAATGGGCAGTTTATAGATTGAAATGGTCACATTTGTTAAGACTTAAAATAAGCCTCAAGAAGTAAATGCAGTTTTTATTCCCCCATTTGGATATTTTCTCCAAATTCTGTAATATCTTTGTTTATGTCTTTGCATTCACCAGTGTATTTCCTATAAAAGAACTTAAGCTACATAATACTTCTGTTCAGCAGTTGAGAGTTATATTTCAATGACCAAATACTAGTAATTCAAAGTACCTGTCACAAAAATACATTGGGAATTAAAAAGTTAATATAAATGTTTTAGTAGATCTTATAATTAGTTTATGTAGCAAGGAATTTACGTAAAGAAGACTGATGGAAAAATCAATCCTTTGTAATTTAGGCTGTCTGTCTACATCTGTGCTGTTGAGAAATATGTGGATCTTCTGTTTAGGACAAATACAGCATAGCTGTTGTTAGTTGCCATGGAGTTGGCTTTGATTCATGGTGACTTTATGTATAAAAGAAGGAAATATTAAGTTGTCCTGACCACCTCTATAATTTTTTTACCTGTGTAAGTCTATTACTGAGGCTAGTTTGTAAATGTATCTCAGTGAAGTTCCTTTGTTTTCCCTGACTC
>NW_006921865.1:2185044-2186709 GCF_000298275.1 Orycteropus afer afer | reverse complement strand
CAAGATTATCTTCTGTGTCTGTGTTAATTGGTTTCCCTTTTCTTTGTTGAAGAGGGTCTGTGCAATCCTTCTGCCTAGTCCGCCATCTTGCCCCGCCTCTCCCTGTTTTCCCTGACTCTTGACTGTGTTGTTGTTATGTGCCATCAGGTCATCCCTGACTCATAGTGACCCCCCCTTCTTGGGTTTCCAAGGCAGTATGACTACAGAAGTAGATCACCGAACCTTCCGATGAGTGGCTGGTGAGTTTGAACCATCAACCTTCTGGCTAGCAGTCTAATGCCTTAGGCACTATGCCACCAGTGCTCCCACTTTCTACTTTACCAACTATGATGTCCTTTCCTAGGGAATGGCCTTTCCTGATGACATGTCTGAAGTAAACAAGCTCAAATCTAGCCATCTTTGCTTCTAAGGAGCATCCTGATGGCATTTCTTCCAAGAATTATTCATTTGTTCTTTTGGCAGTCCATTATATATTCAATACTTTTCATCAACACCACAATTGAAATGTATCAATTCTTCTATCTTCCCATTTCATTATCCACTTTCACAGGTATATGAACTGAAAATAACATAACTTGGATTAGACACACCTTAGTCATCAGAGTGACATCATTGCTTTTATAACTTTAAAGAGGTCTTTTGCAGTGGATTTTCCCAAAGCAATATATGATTTGATATTGACTCCTGTTTCCAAGGTTATTACTTGTTCATCCAAGGAGAATAAAATCATGGATTACATCATTTTTCTCCATTTGTCATGATGTTGTTTATTGGCCCAGTTGTGAGGATTTTCATTGTCTTCATGTTGAGGTATAATCCACACTGAGGGCTTTAGTCTTTGATTTTCATCAAGAAGTGATTCAAGTCTTCTTTGCTTTCAGCAAACAAAGTTGTGTTATCTGAATATTGCAGGTTTTAATGAATCTTCCTCCAATCTTGATACTGCATTCTTCTTCATTTAATCCAACTTCTTTGATTATTTGTTTACCATACAGATTAAATAAGATTGAAAGGATAAAACCTAGCCACACATCTTTTCCAATTTTAACCATGAACTATCCCCTTGTTCTGTTCATATGGGTACCTTTTGACCCATGTACAGTTCCCACATGGTCACATTAAGTGTTCTGGTTTCTCATTCTTCATAGAAAGTTACCCATAATTTACTATGATTCCACAGGTTGAATGCCTTTGTGTTGCTAATAAAACACAGGTAAAAATCTTTCTGGTATCTCTACTTTTGGCCAAGATCCATCTGACATCAGCAATGATATCTCTTGTTTCATATCTTCTTATGAACCCAGCTTGAACTTCTGTCAATGGATGGCTGCAGTAATGTTTTAATTATCTTCATCAGAATTTTGGTAACATGTGATATTAATGATATATTTCAGTAATTTTTGCACTACTTACCAAAGTAGGAGGTGGAACAATGTTTTATATAGTATGTTATGCCAATTGAGCTTGATGTCCCCTCTGGCTATGGTCCCAAGCCCACAGGTTCAACTACTCTGTCCCTCTGGGTAGCTGGCTGTGACCAAGCAGTGACCACAACCTTCCCCTTGTCAACTCTACTATACACCTGGGAATTCTGATCATCCACATAAACTTATAGGACCATTGTCTGCCAACCCTATGTATGTTCTTGAATACACTCCCCATTTC
>NW_006921865.1:2163947-2183014 GCF_000298275.1 Orycteropus afer afer | reverse complement strand
GTGTCCTTGGGGTTGCTGGAAAGCAGAACATATTCTTAAGCCCCAGGAATCTGCAAGAACCAATATAAAAGCCTTTTAAAAATGGTATCATACTTTGCCATATCTCATAAGCTATATGTTTTCACTGAGTAATATATTATTGACATGTCAATAAATAGATATTTTTTCACATCTCAGTCCTTGATTGTGATTTCTCTAAGCTAATAGCTGCATATCACTCACCTTTGATTACCTCATAGCACCCAAATCAGACTGTGTCATACAAGCTCATAAAGCAATTTACAATCAGTCATATAGTGTGGTTTTACAATTTTTGTCTATTTATACCTGTCAGAATAAAACAAATCCACAGATGTTTAATTATTTTCTCAATTATATTTTATATAGCATATTCCTTTCATGTAAGAAAAACAGATAATTTGTTGTATAAATAACCAAGTAATATATTAAAATATATTATTGTATAAATCATCTGGTAGCATAGTGCCTAAAGCACTTGACTGCTAAGCAGAAGGCTGGTGGTTCAAACCCACCAGCCACTCCTCGGAAGGAAGGTTGGCAATCTACTTATGTAGTGATACTGCCTCAAAAACCTAAGGAGGCTCGCTATGAGTCAGGTCCGACTCTATGGCACTTAACAACATAACTCATCTAAACAACAAAATACACATTTGTTGAAATGAATTGAATTAGAAGAGACTCTAACAGTGAAGGTGGTCACAGAGAGGGAAAAATTTCTCTAAAAGAAATTCTTATAATACCTTTAAAATGATCATATGACTAAAAATAAAATAATGATAATAAAAAAAGGTGGTGGAGCAGTCCTAATCTGTAACCCATGGGATCAGATCATCATGAAATAACTCAATGGCAATGGGTTTAGTTTTTTTAGTTTATATTACTACTTTTTTCTTCTGGGTATGAAAACCTCCACATTTTTATTTAGAAGTTGATCTTGTTAATAGTTTGCACCACTCAGTTGTTATTTGCCATTAAGACAGTTCCAACTCATAGTGACCCTATGTACAACAGAAGGAAACACTGCTCCATCCTCAAAATCTTTGCTATGTTTGCATCATTGCAGGTACTGGTCTATCCATCTCATTGAGGATCTTTCTATGTTTCATTGACATTGACTTTACCAAGCATCATGTCCTTCTCCATGGATTGGTTCCTCCTGATAACATATCCAAGGTACTTGAGATGAACCTCATCATCCTTGCTTCTAAGGATCACTCTGGCTGTACTTCCTTCAAGAGAGATTTGTTACTTCTTCTGACAGTTTATGGTATATTTAATATTCTTTGCCCACACCGTAATTCAAAGGGATCAATTCTTCTTCAGTCTTCCCTATCCATTGTCTGGATTTCACATGCATTCCAAGTGATTGTAAATACCACATATTGGATGAGGTGCACACTTGGTCTTCAAGGTGAACTTTTCACCTTTTAACACTTTAAAGAGGTCTTTTGCAGTAGATTTGGCCAATTCAATATGCCACTTAAGTTCTTTACTGATGGTTCCATGGGCATTGATTGTAGATCAAAGTAAAATAAAATCCTTCACAACTTCAATATTTTCCTTATTTATCATAATGTTGCTTATTGATCCAGTTATGAGAATTTTTGTTTTCTTTATGTTGAGATGAATCCATACTGAAGGTCATAGTCTTTGATCTTCATCAGGAAGTACTCCAAGTCCTTTTGGTTTTCAACAAGCTAGATTGTGTCCTCCACATATCACAGGATGTTAATGAGTCTTCCTCTAATCTTGAAGCCATGTTTTTCTTCATATAGTTCATTTTCTCAGATTATTTCTTCAGCATACAGATTTAATAAGTATGGTGAGAAGATAAAACCCTGAAATACATCTTTTCTGATTTTAACCCACATAGTGTCTTGTTCTATTTGAACAACGTCTTCTTGGTCTATGTTCTGGTTCTGCATAAACAAAATTTTTCTGAAATTCTCATTTTCTGCAGTGTTATCTATAACTTGTTATGATCCACACAGTTGAATATAGAATAAAGAACACAAATTTTTCTGTCCTTTTCCTTTACTCTTCTGATTCCATTTACTGGTTCCCTCTACCAAGCCTATTCCTGCTCTCTCCCTCCGGTACCGTCATATTTCAATCATAAAAAAAATGATTGATGGGAGTTGAGTTAGAGGAAGGTTGAAGAATGTAGCTTCATTAAAAAAAAATCGTAACTCAATTGTTGTAATAGATCTATATTCATTAAATATTGTTTGAATTCTCTAACTTCTTACTTTAATATTGCTAAGTAATATAAATTAGTAATAATTTATGAAAAATTGTCACAGTTAATAATAGCATTTTTTAAAAAAATTTGCTGCTGTTGAGTTTATTTTGGCTCATAACAACTCTCTAGAACAGAGTAGAACTGCCCCCACAGGATTTCCAAGCCTGTAAATCTACAGAAGTAGACTGCCACATCTTTCTTCTACAATGTAGCTGGTGAGTTCTAAGAGCCAGTCTTTCAGTTAGCAGCCTTATGTTGAATTTCTGTACTACCAGGACTATCAAATGTAATGAAATTACTCCCAGTGTTGTGATATTCTAATAAATATAATTTCAATACAAATAGTGAGATAACTGATTTGCTAGCTTTTTCAATTACTAACAAAGTTAGGAAGTTAATTCAAAATATAAGTATTTATTTTTAGACAAAATACATTTGAGCAGTTTTTTAAAAATTAGTTATAGAACAAGGAAAATGCTATATCTTGTTAGTTTTATTTACTTTTCTCTATTTTATCTAAGTTTGCATAGATTTAAATTTTTTCCTAATTGAAATTTTCATATAGAACTTATCTTTCAGGAAATGTAAATATAAAATGTTTATTGCTTTTCTGTGTAAGATATTCCAGAAATATATCAATGTATTTATATTTAATCATCAGAAAACCATGCTTTTTCTCTTTTTTTTAAGTGTTAAGTGAGTTTTGCATCCTAGTAAATTTTTTCCATCAAAGATATTATTGAAGACTATATTTCAGAAATTAAACAATGTGTCACTCTTTAAAGAATTTTATTTTTAAGTGAGTCAGAATCTTCACCAGAATTCAATTTGGACTTTCAAAATATTGCAATGATTCATTAAAATCCCTGTATTTCTATAAGTTAAGAAAGTAGACATTTTAGGTTCCTTCTGATAGTGATGTAGTCACAGAATGAGATAATGTTTTAATTTATATTCAATAAGACTGTTTATTCATATATCTCTTTAAATTATATAAACTATCTAAAATGCAATTTAAATACTGTTTAATTATCTTGTATTGGAATTTTAGAATACAAAATGTTTACTTTATTTAGGAGAACCAGTGATACCTGGTAAAAGTATTATTTTCTCTCTTATCAGCAAACATTAATTGCATATCCACTCTGTATTAGAATCTATACTGCAAATACAAATACACTGAGGATCCGAAAAGCATAGTCCCCCTACCTTTAAGGAGCTGAAATAATTATATAATTCACAAGAATAAAATGAGATAACTTCTAGAGACTTATAAAATACATCTGAGAAACACTTAAGATTTTTTACCACAAGACAACCATTTTCAAGTCCACAAATGAAAAAGTAGGATAAATTTAAAAAATAATAAAATGGAAATTGCTGTAAAAAATAATAGCATAATGTGCTTATAAAATACCTCTCTAGTGGAGGGCACATTTGGCAAACAAACATAGAAGGTACTTAATATTTGCATAAAATATATAGGTACTTAATTTGTGTCAGACAGAATTTGGAGAAAATAATTGATATTGGAGGAAAAAAACATGAAGAGAGATTAAGAGAATTTTGATTCTTTTGAATTTTAAAAAGGCAACTGAGGAAAGCGTAACATTTTCAAATAAAAGATCAATTTTAATATAAAAAAGATGAGGAACATTTATATATTTCTCTTGTAATCAGAATATGGGAAGATATCCATTTTTCATTTTGAAGAGATAAGTTTATTAATATGCACAATTTCTTAATATGAAGAACTGTTTACAATAAATGAGTTGAAAAATCTTTGGAAGTAATTTATAAAAGATAATGAATGTACTTTCCAAATAGTTTTTCAATATTTAAAATATACGAGGGAGAAAACCTCTTGCTTTTAGCTATTTACAGAATCAACCATTCCACCTGCCATCTGGAAAAGGGAAGAGAAACATCTGCCTCTGCACTTATCCCTTTTCTTATGGAAGCAGGTTACTATGTGTCCAGTTGTGGTGGTGGTGGATCAAATTTCCCCAAAATTTAGTGGCACAATCATTTGTTATGCTCACAGATTCTGTGGGTCAGAAATTCAAGCTAAGCACAGGAGACTGGGCCAACTTTGTTCCAGGATGTGTGAGATCTCAACTGGAGACAAGGCTGTTGGCTAGAATCACTCACTTGCCTACAGACTGATGTTTGGAAGATCAGCATACGTAGGGCTCTGTAGTATCTCTTCATAGCTGTGTGCAGCGTATCTTTATGTGGTATTTCCAACGTTGTGGTGGCTTCAGGATAGTAACAAATGAAACAAACACACTGCCATTGAATCAGATCCTACTCATAGTGACCCTTCCTTGGGTTTCTGAGGTGGTATCACTACTGAAGTAGGTTGCCCAACCTTCCTTCCAAGAGTGGATGGTGGGTTTGAACTGCCAGGCTTCTGGTTATCAGTCAATTGCCTTAGGCACTAAGCCACCAGAGCTCCCTCAAGATAGTAAGACTACTTTTATGTCTTCTCAGGGCTTCCAAAGCCTAGCTTCCAGAGAAGGAGCCATGCAGAAGCTGTCTTTTTTTCTAATCTAGCCTTAGAGTCACCCAGAATAAATTCTGCAGCATTCAATTCATTAAAAGTGAGTAATAAAGGCTTTCACAGAGCAAGGAATTAGATGCTACCTTTTGGAATAGGATTTCTAAAGAATCTTCAGATATGTTTTAAGCCCACCACATTAGGAGAGGTGGAAACATGTCCCAGGATTCAACCATATTGTATGGATCAAAATCATTAGACATTGGCAAAATACAAGTATCCAGGAACTGATGAATAATAACTACGATGCTTCAAAAAAAGGATATAATGCTGAAACTGCTCACTTGTCTAAGCCAAAAACATCTGGAAGACAGATACCTGGCCAACAGACTGGAAGAGATAAATATTTGAGCTCATTCTAAAAAAAAAAAAGTGATTCAAGGGATTGTAGAATTTATGAAACAATGTCATTAATATCACATGTTAGTAAAATTATGCTGAAGATAATTCAAAATGGTTGCAGCAGTACATTGACAGGGAACTTCTAGAAATTCAAGCTGGATTCAGAAGAGGATGTGGAACAAGGAATATGATTGCTGATGTTAGATGGATCTTGGATGAAACCAAAGAATACCTGAAAGATGTTTACCTGTGTTTTATTTACTGTGCAAAGGCATTTGACTGTGTGGATCATAACAAGTTATAGATAGCATTCCAAAGAATGGATTTCCAGAACACTTAACCATGCTCATGCAGAACATATCCAGACAATACTGCATGGTTTAAAATCAGGTAAGATGTGAGTCATGGTTATATCTTGTCACCATACTGATTCAATCTGTAGGTGGAGCAATTAGTCTGAGAAACTGGATTGCATGAAGAAGAACATGGCATCAGAATTGGAGGAAGACTCATTAATCTGTCATATGCAGATAAACAACTTTACCTGCTACAAGTGAAGGACTTGAAGCACTTACTGATAACCATGAAAGACTACAGCCTTCAGCATGGATTACATCTCAACATAAAGAAAACAAACGTTTTCACGACTGGCCCAATAACCAACATTATGATAAACAGAAAAGGTTGAAGTTGCCAAGGATTTCATTTTCCATGTAACCACAATCAATGTTCATGGAAGCAGCAGTGAAAATATCAAATGATGTATTTTGTTGTGCAAATCTACTACAAAAGATCTCTTTAAAGTTTTAAAAAGCAAAGATGTTACTTTGAGGACTGATGCGAGGCTGATGCAAGTCACAATATTTTCAACAGACTTATACGCATGTGAAAGCTGGACAATAAATGTAGATGGAAGAAGAATTGCTGCATTTGAATTACAGAGCTGCTGAAGAATATTGACTACACCATATACTTCCAGAAGAACAAAGAAAACTGTCTTGGAAGAAGTACAGTCAGAATGTGCCTTAAAAGGGAAGATAATGAGACTTTGTCTTACGTACTTTGGACATGTTACCAGGAACAACTAGTTGCTGGAGAAGGACATGATACTTGGTAAAGTAGAGGGTCAGTAAAAAGAGGAAGACCTTCAATGCATTGGATTGACACAGAGGCTGCAACAATGGGTTCATATATAGCAACAACTGTGATGATGGTGCAGCACTAAGGCAGAGTTCCTTCTGTTGTACATAGGATTGCTATGAGTCAGAACCAACTGGACAGGACCTAAAACAACAACCATACCTACAATGGAGAGAGATCCCAAATTTTCTACATCAATAATTACATGCATAAGTGTACACATAATAACATAAATAACATTATCTATATCACCTTGCTTATGTTTTATTTAAAATTAACACCTCTGTTTTCATGAGTATTATGCCTTATTAATTAGTAACATGACAGCTAATCAGAAGGCTGGGGGTTCAAACCCACCAGCCACTCCTTGGAAGGAAGGTTGGGCAATCTACTTCCATAGTGATACAGCCAGTGATACCATAGTAATCACCTCCATGATAAATGTGCTATGAGCAACCAGTCATTTGAAAGAGAGTTTACTCAAGGGTTTGGCCTGCTTCCTATATGTGTGCCTGAGTGTGTGTGTATGTGTGTGTGTGTGTGTGTGTGTATATATATATATATATATACACACATACCTTCCCAGATTGCCCATTTATGTATGTCTGTGTGTGTTCATTGGTTCCTGGACTTGAACAGTGGCCTGTCATATTACCTGCCAATCTTGTGATTGTTGCCTTTGCATCCTGTAAGCTAACAATCTGCCATTTTACCTGCTAATCTTGGATTCACCATCCTCTGAAGCAAACAGCCTGTTATACTGCTTGTTGATCTTGGGTCCCTCAGTCCCTGCAGGCTGTGTGAATCAGGGGAAACCTCCAGCTTGACATTTGACCCACAGACTGCACTTGTCAGCCTCTGCAACTACATGAGCCATTTCCTTGAGGTAAATCTCTCTCTCTTTCTCTCTTTATGTATATTATTATAAGCTTCACTGATCTTGCTTCTCTAGAGAATCCAACTGAGCATGTTAACCATTTGTACCAGCCAGGAATTGTTGGTACAGATGGTTATTTTTGTTGTCGGGTGCCATTGAGTTGATTCTGACTTGTAATAACTCCATGTGGCAGAGTAATACCTCCCCATAGCATTTATTGGCTGTAATCTTTATGGGATCAGTTGCCAAGCCTTTCTCCCTTGGAGTTGAGCTCTTAATTGTTGTGCCTCTATATATGCAGTCTTCATTGAAAACCACATGGGTGAAAAATTAAGATGTTTGAAAGAACTATAAGCAAAGTTAAGATGAAAATAGGCTTTGTAATGAAATATCCTTTTTGCCTTATTCACAAATTGTTAGAAAGATTGGTGATCTAGGTACAAAACTGTATATCCAGTACTGTGAGACCTCAGAATGCCTATGTGTTATTACCAGTTAACTGCCATTGTTACTACCAAATTCAGAAATATTTGTGCCCTCAAATAAACAGTGGCCTATTTTGCTGCCAACACCAATCCCACTTTTGTGTCAAACACTTGACTTTGCTGTCCCTGAAAGTTAGATAATTGTATCCAAATTTCCACCTTCATTGCCACCAGCAAAAGGATTGTGTGCAAACCTTTTTGCTTCAACCTATCCACTTCCAAGCAAGGATCATTGAGCTGTGCCGGGGATCGGGTGGTGTTTCATTCGGCTGTGTATGGGGTTGCTATGAGTCGGAAACAACTCGACGGCACCTAAAAACAACAACCCATTTCCAACAGAGAGTCTCATGCAGGTTTGTGTAATGTCTGATATTTAGTTAAGAAATTTGAGGAAGTGAGTTTTCTGAGAAGGCAGGATTCATAAGGTAGGAAATTCCCACTGCATTTATAAAGGTATTCAAACTAAGCTGAGTGGTCAGAAAATATGATATAAACTAAAATTACTAATAAAAGGTTTGATTTCTTAATTAAACATTTTTGTTTTAATTCTGGAGTCACATGAAATTTTAAGAAAAAATACAAAGAGATATTATGTACCCTTAACCTAGTTTTCCCTAATTGTATCATCTTGCAAAAACTATAGGACAGCAGCATAACCCAAGGTATTAACACTGTTGCAGTCAAATACAGAGCATTTCATCACAACAAAGGTCGCTGTGTTGGCCTTTTATATCCATATCCACTTCCCTCTGGCCCCTCTCCTATCTGCTTCAATCCTCCACACCATTGATAACCCCTGGCAACCACTAATATGCTCACCATTTCCTTAATTTTTTTAATTTCAAGAGTGGGGCCACAATTATTTCTGTGGTGTTTAGCTGGAATAGAGATATTCTTGTGTAAAACTTTTTGTATTTTTAGTCTGCACCTTCTCTCGTCCTTTGACTAGAGAGAACAGGTTTTCACTGAGGCATTTTTGCCACCTAGGATTCAAGCTTCTTCTTCTCCAAGTCTGAGATATAAGAGGCTTATAGAAAACCCAGGAACTCACCCCTATGCCATTCCTTGGGTCCTGAGGGCCCTGGGTAATCTTCCTTCTTTTCTACACGTTTCAGAGTTTGTTTTGTACACAATGGCCATGTTTTTTAGTTATACTTAGAGGGAGAAATAGGGAAAAGTATGTCTACTTATGGAGGCAAAGTCCTAAGATGTGATTTTTAGAAAGCTGTGTCTCAGGCATAAATGGAAAAAAAATCCTTTTATTAGTAATTTTAAACCCAAGTTGAAACAATCGGAGAACCTTCATGCAGAAAGTACTTTCAAATGCTATTCTTATGATTAAAAGCATGTGACTATATATAGTAACCCCATATGTTAGTGTATTTCCAATTGTCTAAAACTTATTTGAAGAAAAAAATACTGTTTGTTGGCAGACTACTCCAAAATGATTATTCTTTCTCATCTTTTTTATGGGAAAGGGAAAACCATATGAAGTGAATAATGTCTGTGAATCATCGGTCTGAACTAAGTGACTTTTCCCACAGTTTGTTCAGTTTGTGATTTTCATTATCATCTGGCTACGTCAACCCAGTTATCAAGGTGAATATCTTCATGAGAACAGTCCTGGGGGAATAGAAATGTTGGACAGTGCCCTGATACTCAAAGGAAATCTAAGAGTTTCATCATATAAATACTTCTAGTAACTATTTGTATTCCCAATAAGAAAATAATTTTAAGTCATACTGTTCTCTCTTAGGGGATTATTACAACATAAAAACAATAGATGTGAAAACTACATGAGAATTGGTCACAAGCGTAAAAGTCTTATGAATGATGAGAACAGTTCAGGCTCTGGAGTGTAGCATTAAAACTATATGTGTACTAAACCTGTTGCCATCAAGTTGATTCAGCTTCTTGGAAACCCCATATGCTGCGCAGTAGAACTATTTCACAGCATTATCTTGACTGTAATCTTTATGGATGCAGATTTCAAGGACTTTTTCCACTTACCGCTGGATGGGTTAGAATTGGCAACTTTGAAGTCAGTAGCTGAGCACAAATCAATTGTGCCACCCAAGGTCTTAAAGGTCACATTTAGTACTATATTTACTTGAGGCCAAGATTAAGAGTTAAAAAATAGCTGTGCAGTCAATCTTGTAGTTGTTTTTAACTAATTTTTTTTTAACTTTATGTAAGTATTGTTAAGTTTAACATCAATCCTGGCATAAACATCAAAATGTTTTGACATATTAAAGAGGAAGCTAAGAATAGATATAGGAAGAGATAAAGCTACAGTAGCCCAAATATTTTCTAGAAATATGGCTGAACCTAACTTTTGTTGAACATTGAATTGCTTTGAAATATATTGAGTGAATAATCAATTGGCCTTTCTCATGCTTTTACCCATCT
Organism: Orycteropus afer afer; assembly: GCF_000298275.1. Lineage (NCBI taxonomy): Eukaryota > Metazoa > Chordata > Mammalia > Tubulidentata > Orycteropodidae > Orycteropus > Orycteropus afer. The sequence goes on along the minus strand of NW_006921865.1, from coordinate 2,172,938 downwards.
GTCTGCAGTCACAAAATAACTGGGAGAAAAATCCTCTTCTAAGCCTTTCCTAATCTATTCAAATAAAGTTTACTACTCTCTTCATTCTGTTTTCCTGATTTCTTATATACATATAGATAAGTAGTTCCCAACTGGAGGTGATTTTTGCTCTTCAAGGGACATTTGACTTTATCTGGTTATATTATTGGTTGTCACAACTGAGGGGGTGCTACTGGCAGCTAATGGGTAGAGGACAGAGATGCTACTATTTTCATAGGAGAGCCCCCATGTCAGAGAGTGACTTAGCTAAAAATGTCAAAAGTACTGAGATCAATAATCCCTAAAAACGATAACCAAACCAAACTCACTGCCTTCAAGTCAAATCCAACTCATAGCAACACCTACTTAGGCTTCCAAAGCAGTATTCTGTTGTTGTTGTTGTTGTTATGGGCCGTCGAGTCGGCCCCCGACTCATAGTGACCCCTCCTTGGGTTTCCAAGGCAGTATCACTACGGAAGTAGGATTGCCCAACTTTCCTTCTGAGGAGTGGCTGGTGGGTTTGAACCTCCAGCCTTCTGGTTAGCAGTCAAGTGCTTTAGCCACTATGCTACCAGAGCTCCAAAAGCAGTATCCTAGTGTCCTAGTATATATTAAGGCATTTAGATGATTTCTATTAATAAGGATGTGGTTTTATGTCAAGCCTCCCCTCATCTGCACTATATTACTGTAGACCACTCATCCACTGGCCTGCCTGCCATATCAGGTCAGTCCAGTGGAATCTAAGGAACTCCAGTTCCTAGATTTAAAAAGTCATTCCCTTGGTTTCCACATCATCATTGTGGAGAGTGAAGACATGGCTCCGAACTCCTTACACTCCCAACAAGAACTTCACCCTTCCTTCCCCCAACAATCCTAGCCTCAGCACCACTCTATGCCTTAAGAATATTAGGAATTATTTTATTTTGCCACTTATCTCTGTTATCTAACACAATTCAAGAACTCCCCACTCATCCCTTATCCCTCAGACTCTAATCTCCATTCTTTTTCCTGGTTCCACTTTCCATTTTTCTCCAACATCTAATATTCCTCCACTGAACCTTTCAGAAGTTATAGTAAGTAATCAGAGAAATCTCCTGTATCTTCAACTTCTCATTCAAAGATCAACCTTGTTTTCTTTTAAGAGCATGGCTTTCTTAGCAGCTTTCCTGAAAGGTGACCATTTTCTCTCCCACATCCCTTGCACTTCTAGACCAAACAGAGTCTTACTCTTCAGATCATTGATTCTCCCATTTCCCCTGTGCAGGATTAGATTGCATATAATCAGGCATGGCATTCATTTTCCTCTATAAGATCTAGTACATCTTCATGAAGATTTTATTTCCTTAATGAAAATTTTAATGAAGATTTTATTTCCTGGCTGATTATCACTCTTTTGAATTCTACTTTTATCATTTTTGTAATTCCAGTATCTGTAGAGATTATCTAAACTCTATCCTCTTGGTTTCTTGACTTTCTTTTCTATAATAATTTCAATAATCTTTGCTAAATAAATCAATAAAGAAGCATCCTGTACTTAATCTTATCTCATCCTCTCACCTCCATGACCATACCCTACGCCTTGTCATTTTCTATATCTGCAATCCTTCTATAATGTCCACTTCATCCAATACATGTCTGAGACATTTCCAGCTCATTCCCTTTAGTACACTGACTAGAACTAACTTTCAGCATCCCTGAGAGTAACCATCCATTGATCAAACCACCTCCTTATGACATCATATTCATTTTGATCTGATTAAAACTAAATGATCTGTAATTATAATCTCTCTTTGTAGATAGATATAATGCTTTGTTTTTTTTTGTGTATTCACCTGGCACAAATCCCAACCCTGACCAAGCACCAATGCACTGCATAGTCTCCTAGATAATTAGGTTTATCTTTTCATCTTTGTTCAAATCTCTGATATTTCCTCCCATCCCTGTTTTCAGACTACTGAATGTACCATGGACTGCCAGAAGAATGAAAAACTCTGTCCTGCAAAAGTGCAGCTGGAATGCTCCTTGGAAGCAAGAATGGCCAGACATCACCTCATCTACTTTGGTCATGTCATGAGAAGGGACCATTCCCTGGAGAAGGATATCATGCTAGGTAAAGTGTAGGGTCAGCAAACAAGGAGAAGACCCTCACAAGATGTATTGACACAGTGGTTGTGACAATGGACTCAAGCATAGCAAGGATTGTGAAGATGGCAGAAGAATGGACAATGTTTTGTTCTGTCATATATAGGGTTGCTAGAGTCGGAAACCACTTTACAGCATCTAACAACAAAGACAACAAACCTGGCATATGTGTCAAGTCAAGTGTAAGTGTTATAAGGTACTGAATTTGGCATAAAGTGGCTGGATAAATTTCGTAAAAAATGGTTCTGTGTCTGAGGCTTAGTGTTGGTCTCCGTCATTGGCACACCGGACAGTCAACTGTGGCTATACATAGATCAACTTGGTGAGAAAAGCCCATATAGCATTGTGTCATGAGTTTGACGGAATTGGAGGCTGATCAAGGAAAAAGATGACAGTATTGCATAACAAACTATTTATTGGGGTCAACACAATGCCAAATGCACACAGAGGGCCATCTTCTACAGCAGGAGATCTACCAGTGGTAAAGAGGTAAATAGTACAGGAAAACAGAAGGGAAAGAGAGAAAGAAAACCCCCAGGGGAAAGAGGGGGAAAAAATGGGAGCTTACCTGCCTAGGCCATGTCTTTCTGCAGCAAGGTAGGGATTTTCTGGGTCAGACAGCTCCAAGGGGCAGCAGCATTAGGAGTCTTTATAACTGTAGAGTTTAACTTATCTATGGCTAGCAGTTGTTGGACACATTTTCATGGAGTATGTAAAGTAGGCAGGACCTAATTGCCTAAAAGTCTGCTTATTAGGGCTATTTTAAAAACAATTAGATGCAAAAAAAAAAATAATAGTAATAATTGAGTTTAACATTAGCCAGCATTTGGGCTAACGGACCTTAGCTTGTGGTGGAAAAGTTGATAACATAAGCCAAATACACAGAGTCCATCTTTGGCTCATTTATATAACAAATACGTACACTTTTCTCATTCCCATTCTGTTGGCATTAATGTGACCAATGAGAAAAGCTGGCTGATGTCAACATGCAGAGTCATTTTTCCTGTCTCCTTGTGTATTGTATCTTCTATGGTAGACATTAACATGTGAAATAAAGTTTTCACACTTTGTGCCTACTTCCATGAGGGCATCTGAGTGGATCTTTTCCAGACCTCCTTGTGTCTGTTCTTTTCACTTATAGGTGCCTGACCATCCAACTAAACTATTTGCCACTTTCCATAAATGTATATATGTTCTTACTTTGGGCCATTTCTGTTTCTATGTAAATTTAATACCCAGGTAGACCACATGAAATTCTTCTTATTGAAAGGATTTCCCATCTTCACTGTCTTTTAGTGTGAATGCTGTATCATATTTGAAGCATGTAGTCACGTATAGAATGATTCATTCCTGTACCTACCTGGGTTTTCCATATCCTCCATTAGCAGTCCATAAGAGATCATCCCCCTTCAGCCATATGTGTGAGCTGATGGAGACGTGCTGGTCCAACTGTGGAGGATACAGTCATATATGAGACACCTACTAGTGCCAGCTTACTTCTGCCCTCTGGCCCTGCTTATGCCTGATTCTGATGTGCCATTATCATCTTTTCTTCTCTGCAGACATTTCAAAAACCAAAGAGTCGTGCTCTGGACCACAGTAAATGCTGAGTTTTCTGTATCTTGCAATAAAAGTTTTGGAATGATATTTTCAAATGGAATTGTGTTGCCTCCAGTATCCAAAGAGGCCTATCACGTTCTGTGCTTTCTTCTTAGTACTAAGAAGCATGAGATGATATAATTAGTCTTTTTCTTTGGAAAAGATAACTTAGCAAAATCTTAGCCCATCTATGCATCAAAATTCCACTGATATGATAGGTCCATGGATCTCCCAGTCTCTGGAGTATTGGTATCTAATCAACCTCCAAAAAAGTAACCACTTCTTGCTCATCTGATCCAACTAACATGATGTCATCAATAAGTAGAATAATGTTATGTTCTGCAGCATATACTGACTGTCCAGTTTCCTGTGGGAGAGTAAAGGTAGTTCTGGGTCAAGATTTTAAGTTTATACTATTATATATGATACACAAATATGAACTGGTCCTGCCATGTTTTATGATAGGGACAAAAATACATGTATTTGCCAGATCAAAATCTATCACTTAACCATAGTGCCACCAGGGTTCCTGGTGTTTAGTCCACAAGTAGAATACATTATATACTTAAATTATAATAACCTCATATCAGATATATTTAGTGGACTAAATTCATGCCACCAATATACTGCAAAGATTTTATATGAAATTTAATTTCATTGGACTGGGGCTTATTTTCATAAAATAAAACTTTGACAATCGTGGATTAGAACTCCAAGTATTTTTACCTTTTTTATTTTATCTGCACTTTCTAATATTCTAGAATATACTTCAGTAATTTGAATTATAAAAGAAAAGTATTATAACATTTGATTTGCTGTTAAAAAGAAGAAAATGACAAATCTTTGTGTCCAGATCACTTGAAATTTTGCCCAAGAAGGACTCTTTTATTCTAGCCCTTTTCTTCTATTGTTACTATCCTTGTAGAAAAACTTCAATGAGCAGATTGATTTGGCACATTAATGTAAATATTTTATAAACTCATTTTAATAATAAATCTAGTAGTGTTGCCATTTTAGATAGGCTCACTGATATGTAAAAATGATTAATATTTAATTGTTTGACTTCCCTTTGAGTAGTTCTTAATCAAATGATTAAAATAAAACAAACACACTGCTGTCGAGTCAGACCAGACTCCTAGTGACCCCTCCTTGGGTTTCTGAGGTGGTATCACTACAGAAGTAGATTGCCCAACCTTCCTTCTGAGGAGTTGCTGGTGGGTTTGAACCGCCAGCCTTCTGGTTAGCAATCAAATGGCTTAGGCACTATGCCACCAGAGCTCCCAGTCAAATTATTAAATTCCTGAAATTAAGAAGTTAGGAAATTTTGGTGTATTAATAGAAATGATGCTTTGAGGTTTATTTATAAAATGAGAAATATATTATTATTTAAAAAATCAGTTTAAATGGCTGTCAAGTTATATTTCCTTATTTCAGGTAGGAAGCAATTGAGGTCTGCACTATCCCTACTTCTGAGGAATTTTCTTTTGCCTAATTGTTTAATCATGGTGCATGGGAAACAGTGTTACAGTTCTTACACCTTTGCTTATTTCTTTTCCTTATGAACTCAAATCTGATTGCAGTGCATAGCACTGAAGATAAACAGTCATTTTTCAGACCCCTCCATTATCTTGGCAAGGCTTGTCTGATTAAAAGTTGTTTGTCCTGGTCAAGCGGGTCTATCTTTGCTTTGTGTTGGAAGTCACATTGTCCTCATCCTCTTCAAAAGTCACTGTGCCTTTTTATTCTTCTTCAAGTGACACTGAGCAAACCAAATATTCTAAAAGAGCATCTCAATAGGTTTTAAACCTCTTCTACTATTATCTGTAGTAACTTGATTTGACGGTTTCTATAACTTCAGAGACATTGTAATGTACACAATAAAAACCTTGATGCTGATTCTATAAATAGCCTTTCCTGGATTTTCTATGCAGCCAGCCCAAAGAGTATAGGGAATGATGTCATTGGTCACTTCAGTAATTTGGAGAGAGTGTGGAATATCCCCAGGGACATGTCAGAACAATCAACCCCTCCTTCAGGAAATAAGAGGAAGTGCTAACCCAGTGGAAATTTATTTATTACATATTTAAAGGCTACTGAAATAACAAAACATCCTTCTTAGGCAAACCAATGCTCCACAAAGACACTGAGAATATTCTCACACTAGGACACTGGATGTCATTGAGGCAAGTGCTAAGGAATATTTTGTTAAGGCCACTCCCAGAGAAGGAAAAAGGCAAGGTGTTTAACATAAAATAAATTACACATCAGTGAAAAACTTTCCTTGACCCAACTCCTTGCAGGAAATCTGCTCCAAGTAGGCCTTGGTGCCAACCAGGTCAACAGCTTCTGCGTCAGAGAGAGTGGTTTTGTCACGATTATATTGTATTAGGAATTCCCTATTCTCAGGTTCAAAGAGATTAAATAAGACACGCTGCAGTAGAGCAGCTACTTCCAGAATCAGGGAGATGGCAAGCTTCTTTTCTCAAGCCCACGGGAAATCTAAGGGATGGAAATTTTAATCATTTTCTCTTTGTTCCCAGGGCAGAACTGTACCTTCTAGAAACTGTGTGTTGGCCCTGGGGCAGAGTGCAAGGTCCATCTGTTACCTAAACATGTGCTTTTAGACTTTGGTCAAGTGGGAAGATCTGTCTTTACTTTTTTTTTTTTGGTAATCTTTCTTGAGTTTCCTTTTGGATTCTTACCTCTAAATTGTAAATCTGTATCACTCTTTGCAAAGAATATTCCTTTTTTTCCAAATTACTCTGCCTATTTTTCTTATGTCTATATACTTTGTATTCCTTTGTATGTGCTCCTCCTGTCCAATATATTTAAAATAAAATTTATAGAAAAATTTGGTTGTAGCTGAAGTATCTCCCATCTGCTTTTACCTTCAAAAATATTCTACTCTTCTGAGCTTTTATTCCCCAGCAGTTCAACTGAATTTTATTTTGAGAAAACAAGACATATAAGGATCATTCCCTGCATATAGAAATATTCAATTATACAAGAAATAAAAGGTAGAACACTTTTATTCTAGAAGCAAATTAAACATGCAGTAATTGTTATTAACCTGTGCGTTTGTTCCACAAACACTCACTGAGCGTCTGTTAGCCATCACTATGCTGGACATGCTGAATAAATATGGAAGTCTTGCCCTCAGTTCAAGTACTCTGAGAGCTCTGGGGCATGGTGGAATGAACAAAGAAGGCAGTGCTGTGGGGGAACAAGAGGAAACAAACTCCTAAAAGGAAGAGTGCATGGCTTGAGTAATGAAGGGAGATTACTGAGAGGACAAAAGGAGTTGGTTAAGGAGAAAGTGACAAAAACATACTATAAGGAAGAAGGAGAGAAAGAGAAACAGCGAGGAAGGGAGGAAGGGAGAAAGGACCTTTATCCCTCCCTCCTCTTCTTTTCTCTTTAATAATGTAATTGTTGTGATTAAAAAAAAAAAAAAAAGAAAAGAAAACACTGCCATAGAACTCATTCAGACTCGTAGTGAATTGGGTTTCCAAGAAGGCTGTAAATCATAAGGAAGTAGATTGCCTCATCTTCTTCCCACAGAGCAGCTTGTGTGTTTGAACCACCAATCTTCTCATTAGCAGCCAAACCTACTATGCCACCTGAGCTCCTTATTGTTGTTACTACTAGTTGTTGTCATGTACACCCTGACTCATGGCAACTCCATGCACAATCAAACAAAATGCTACCTACCCAGGTCTCCAATATGGAAAGTGAGAATTCTACCATTGAATCACCATTGCCTCATAATAATGTAATTAGCACCTGCAAACTCTACAAAACAAAGCTAAAATGATGGCAGTTATCTATATCTAATCTTACGGTTCCCGTGGCCCATTCTACCACTCTGCTCCCCCGCACACACCTAAGGTAACCCTCATCTTGAATCCCTTGCTATGGTTTACATAAAGCTTTATGACATCTGTTTTTAGTTTTTTACATTATACATATAATAATTTATTGTTAAGATTCATACACAATGTTGTATGACATTGTAATGCATTTGCACTGTATGATTCTCTTATTTGTTAATAAACCATAGTTTATTTCCTACTTTATAGCTGAAAATCTTTGGGTTGTTTCCAGGTTTTGACTTTTGTGTACAGTACTGTACATGTCTATTTTCCAATCTATAAGGTGCTGCTAAAGGTTGAGATTTTTTTTCTTTTTTTTTTTTTTCAGAAAGGGGAGATAACATGAGTTCATTTTTCACCTTTTCTTCTAGGACAAGTTTTAATAACACATTTTAATTCAAGTAATCTATCTTTTCATATTTTTTATTGATCCTTGTTCTATAAATTATTTTCTATTTAGTTAATGCCAAAACAATATACCTTTTTGCCTAATTCAAACTACTGGTCAACTCAACAGAACAATAAATCACTCACACAAGTTATTTGGACTAACCAGTCAAATGAGTCCAAACAGTGCATATGCAGAAGCTCATAAATTCTCAGCAATGGTGAGCTTGATCGTTTCCTCTAATTTGCAGATAACAAGTTTGTAGCTAATGTATATCTAACCTTTAAGACCCTGCTCTTAATTGGAGTGTGTCTGGTCTACAGTTTTATCACCAGTCAAAACCTAAATAAATTTTGCACAGCTGGTGGTGGTGTTATTAGGTGCTGTCAAGTTGGTTTCAACTCACAGTGACCTCATGTACAACAGAACAAAATAGTGCCTGGTCCTGCACCATCCTCACAATCCTTACTTGAGCCCATTCTTACAGCAACTGATGGACATTCAATCCATCTCATTTAATATCTTCCTCTTTTTCACCGACCCTGTACTTCACCAAGCATGATATCCTTCTCCAAGGACTAGTTCTTCCTGATAACATGTCCAAAATACTTAACATGAATTCTCACCATCATTGCTTCAAAGGAACATTGTGGCTGTGTACTACTTCCAAGACAGATTTGTTCCTTCTTCTAGAGGCCCCAAGAGAAATTGTTGCTCACTGAGTTCAAAGCACTGATCATTAGCACTGCAACTGCTATGCTATCAGGCTTTCTTTTCCAACATGCCTCCCCAAAGCTTAAGCAGTAGACTTCCCTGTAGCTTCCCTGGACTGGCTGTATCTGTATCAGAAATACACATCGGAAATACAGAGAATGGGAAGCGGGGCAAGATGTCGGACTAGGCAGAAGGATTGCACAGACCCTCTTCAACAAAGAAAAGGGAAACCAATTAACACAGACACAGAAGATAATC
>NW_006921865.1:2135452-2156022 GCF_000298275.1 Orycteropus afer afer | reverse complement strand
ATCAAAACCTAACCTGTTGCCATTGAGTCAACTCTGACTCATGTTGATCACATGTGTGACAGAATAGAACTGTGCTCCATAGGATTTTCATTGGCTGAATTTTTTTGGAAAGTTGCTTGTCCTATTCTGAGACATCTTTAGATGGTTAGCAGCACAGCTATTAACTGCACCACCCTGGATCTATAGAAAGGAACATGTGTTCTTAAATGTTTTCAACAAGATACTACCATCTGATCATATAGACTTGACTAAAAATCTAAGTGATACAGAGTCAAATACTGTTGCTAGTTAAGTGATTTGTACTTTGACCTGTTTACTGTATGAGTTAGGGAGTGGAGGGTGTGCTACAAAGATAAGTGTAAGCTCTACTGATTCCAGGTTATCCATCTTATGTTTTAGAATTTCTTTCCCAATCAAGTCGGAATAGCATAAACAAGGATCAATGAGCCTGCCTCTTCTGACCTCCTCTAATCCCACAAGAGGAAAACAGAATCCCCATCAGTAGCCCAAAGCCTATTACTGAGATGCCAAGCATGCTGCCTCCCTCCAGCCTTTTCACCAACAGTTCCTCCCACAGCACCCACCACCTCTGCTGGGTTTGATAATTCACTGCAATGACCACACAGAACTTACAGATTATGGGGTTTATTAAGGAAGCAACAGGCTACAGTTCAAGTTCAGGAACACAGTTAGTCTCTCTCAGCCTGCCTTCTCTCAGCCGACAGTCCCTCTCAGTCTCTCTCAGCACTGTGTCTCTCACTGTCTCTCTCAGCAGTGTGTGTCTCTTAGGGTCTGGCTCACCAGTGCATGGCTCTTGCAGCTCTCCCAGCACAATGCCTGTCTCTCACATCTCTCAGCCAGCAGTGAGAGATTTCTTCTGCCTCTAGGAGGGCCCCTTTTGAGTCTGGCAGAGTGGCCAAACTAACGAATCCCAACGTCAGAATTCTATACACCTGAGAGTGAACTTCCCAGAAGACTGCCTCATGCCACTCTCAACAGAAATACCCTAGGTGGATAATGTTAACTATCAGGAGCTACTCAGTTGCTCATGGCAAATTCCACCATGGAGTTTACAAAGACTTATGGCTAGAAAAGTCATACTATGTAATATACTACACTGCACTCTCTAATCTTTTATTTCCAAAAATTTCTCTGAAAATTGGGACTTTTTCTCTGTTTCCTAGTAGATTATATAATATTTATCTCTTTCTTGCATTGAACAAATACATATTGAGTTAACCTTATGATGATCCAGGTACTCTGCTAGATCCCTGGGATACGATGGTTTCAAAAAATAGAGTTTTTGCCCTCAAGGATATAATTTAATCACACAGTAGTAAGTATTACGAAGTTTGTAACAAGGTGGAAGAGAATGGTTAGTGTCCTCTAATCTATTCTGGTCAGATTGTGACAAGAAAAGCTTTCTTGAGAAAGTGAAATCATGGTGAGTTCTGAATAAAAACTAAGAGTTAGCTAGAGACAATGCATTTCATATTACTCCTCTTATCTGTTTCTCCTCCCACGACCCTCATGCAGGACCTTAAGCTGAATGCTTCTCTGCCCCACTAGAGACTTATCTTCCCACTTCCACTCTTGCCAAATCTAATAAATTCTTTTGGTAGCAACCTGGATTATATATATATATATATATATATATATATATATTTTAGTCATAATTTGGGTCATGTTAACCAATTGTTTAAAATCCTTTCATGGCTTTACATTGTATTTCTGATAGAATCTATTTTTCTTACTATGGTCCACAAAGCCTTGACCAATCTTGTCCCTGCCTATCTTCCTGACTTCACTTCACACTGTTCTCAAGTTCACGATGACCCAGCCAGAACTCTTGTTTTCAATTTCTCCAACATGACAACATCCTCATTCTGGGACTTGGCCTGGAATTCTCTTCTTCTTGTTTGTACATTAGAAACTTTCTCATCTTTCATTTCATTTCATCTTTCTCATCTTTCAACTAAATTGACATCTTCTCTAACAGCTTCCACCCTCTGCATGACTTAACTTAACTGCCATTATGTTGACTCTGAATCGGGGAAACTTTATATATAACAGAATGAAATGCTTCCCAGTCAAGTGTTATCCTCACAATTGCCAATATGTTTGAGTTCATTGTTGGAGCTGTTGTACCAAACCATCCCACTAAGATCACCCACTACTAAGCTTCTAGTTCACCAAACATGATATAATCTTCTAGTGATTGATTCTTCTTGATGATGTGTCCAAACCAATCAAGTTGAACAATGTTCTATTGTGTTCCATAAAGTTTTCATTGACCGGTTTTAGGAAGTAGATTGTAGGGCCTTTCTTCCTAGTCTGTCTTACTCTGGAAGCTCTGTTGAAACCTGTCCACCATGGGTGACCCTGCTGATATTTGAAATACTGATGGCATGATTTCAAGCATCACAGCAGCACAAAAACCACCACAGTACAACAAAATGACAGATGAGTGGTTGCATGGCCTTCATAGACCCTATAAAAATGTATACAATCATGCATCACTTAACATCCATAACATGTTCATGAAATAAGACTTTATGTGATTTGGAAATTGTGAAGACACAATAATATAGCCTGGTATTACTTTTTCTTTAAGCATCTTAAACAAGCTTCATGCTTTAGCAGTATTCTTTAAAGTGCAGAGAGGGATTTGCTTTTGTGTTTGGTCTTCAATCCGTATCATTAACAGTTTCACCATATCTGATATAGGTCCTTCTCTCATTTCCATTAGCCTTGTAGCTTTCAGTGTATGTGAACTATTAACAGATTGGAGAATTTTTTCTTTGTTTTTGAGAATCATTGTGATTGTCAAGTGCAACATGCTTAAAATGTGAACCATAGCATTCCCTAATTTTTCATCTTCGTGTTGTTTAATGACATTTTGTTTCACTTCCAAATCGATACTTCTCCCTTGCCTCTTGCTGCTGCTATCACTACACTGATTTTGCTGCATTTTGGAGCCATGATGCAACTCATGGTAATATTAAAAATAATAATAATAATTAAACAGGAAATAACACTACAACTCTCACAACTGCCATGATACAAGAGCTGTTGCCTGAGAGTTGAAGCATACTGTTATACGGTAAACTTATTGGATAGAAAGTATAGTACTGTGTATACATAGACCAGTAACATAGGCATTTATTATAACTATCAAGACATATTTATTAGAGGTATTATATGTACTTTACCATTATGTGCCAGGCAGTACAATCACTTCGTATAAAAGAGATATCAGATGCATGTGTTGCATGTGAGAAGCTGTTTCATTCACTATGTCCCATTCTCTGATTGGGATTTCTAAACTCTGTTATAATGATATGGGATTATGAATTTATATATAGTTGAACATTGCACAAATGGACATTATACAGCACAATATTATATTTTGTTTGTTTACTTCTATATTCTTTCTATGCCTTACCAGACCACTATCTCCTCAAGAGTAATAGCCCTTTTATCCTATCATATACCAGGATCTAGCAAAGTGCCTCGTACATGTTGTTTTTATTGTTAGCTGCCACTGAGTCATCTCCCTACTCAGGGAGACCCATGTGTTTCAGAGTAGAACTGCTACATAGGAATTTCTTGGCTATAATCTTTCTGGATGTAGATGACTAGGTCTTTCTTCTATGGAGCTGCTGGATGGGCTTAGACAACTAAACTTTAGATTAGCAGCCAATCAGAAACTGCTTGTGCCACCCAGTCTTCTTGCCTGGTACATAACAGACTTCAAGTGTATTTTTTGATGAATAAATAAATGGATGGTTCTAAACATACTTCTTTTTTTTTTTTTTTTTGTCCAATAAAGTCTTTATTTGTTTTAAAGATTAATTGCAAAGGCAATGAAAACTCAATTGCAATTTTAAATGATATCAATTTAAAAGTTGTTTATTTCCCATAAACATCATAACTATGCTTGCTCAGGTTCATGGTGCAGAGGTAATACACAATCATTATCTGTTATTTCAAGATGGAGATCCTAGAGACTTGTATCCAACAGTAAGGCAGCTTTTGTCTTTTCTGGTCTAGGATGCTGAGCTACAAAAGAGTAGATTTAAGTAGAAGTTAAGAACTGCATCATCATCCTTATCATCAAGGGAGAGATGAGGTGGACAATAACTTGTAATGCTTATTTATAATAATAAATGTTTGTTATTATTATTAAATAAACACTAATTTATTTACATCATGTCAGACACTATATTCTTCCAATTCAGAAGGAAGGAGCAATCCACTTCTCAAATAATTGGCCAGTGACAACCTTATGAATAGTAATGAAACCTTGAGTTGCAATATTGAAAGATTCTATGGGCAATATATTGAATGATGCAGGAAACATCAAAAGAAGATGGAAGGAATACACAGAGTCACTGTACCACAAAGAATTGGTTGGTGCTCATCCATTTCAGGAGGTCACATATGATCAAGAACCAATGGTATTGAAGGAAGAAGTGGAAGTTGCACTGGGGAAGTGGTGAAAAACTAGGTCCCAGGAATTGATGGGATACCCAGTGAGATGTTTCAACAAATGGATGCCACACTAGAAGAACTCACTCGGCTATGCCAAGAGATTTGAAAGACAATTACCTGGTCAATTGACTAGAAAATATCCAAATTTGTACCCATTCCAAGGAAATGTGATCTCACAGAATATGGAAATTATTGAACAATATCATATGCAAATAAAATCTTACTGAAGATAATTCAAAAATGGTTACAGCAGTATATTGACAGAGAACTTCCAGAAATGCAGTATATTGACAGAGAACTTCCAGAAATGCAAGCTGTATTCAGAAGAGAACATGGAACAAGGGATATCATTGCTGATGTCAGATGGATCTTGGTTCAAAGCAAAGATTACCAGAAAGATATTTACTTGTGTTTTATTGACTATGCAAAGGGATTCGATTTTGTGAATCATAACTAATTATGGATAACATTGAGAAGAATGGGAATTCCAGAACACTTAATTGTGCTCATGAGGAACTTTTACATAGACGAAGAAGCTGTTATTTGAACAGAACAAGGGGACATTGCCTGGTTTAAAATAAAAAGGGAGTGTATCAGTGTTGTATCCTTTCATCATACTTATTCAATCTGTATGCTAAACAAATAATCTGAGAAACTGGACTATATGAAGAAAAACATGGCATCAGGATTGGAGGAAGACTCATTAACAACCTGCGTTATGCAGATGACACAACTTTGCTCACTGAAAGTGAGGATGACTTGAAACACTTACTGATGAAGATTGAAGACTACAGTCTGCAGTATGGATTACACCTCAATACAAAAAATAGAAAAATCCACACAACAAGACCTAAACTCAACATCATGATATATGGAGAAAAAATTGAAGTTCTCAAAGACTTCATATTACTTGGTTCTACAATCAACACCAATGGAAGCAGCAGTTAAGACATCAGATAATGTGTAAGTCATTGCCATTGAGTAGGATCCGACTCATAGCAACCCCTCCTTGGGTTTCCAAGGCAGTATCACTACAGAAGTAGATTGACCAATCTGTAAAGGACCTCTTTCAAGTGCTGAAAACCAAACATGTTTCCTTGAAGGCTAAGGTGCACTTGACACAAACCAGGGTATTTTCAATTGCCTCATATGCATGTGAAAGCTGGACAATGAAAAAGGAAGACTAAAGAAGAGTCCATGCTTTTGAGTTGTGGTGTTGGTGAAGAATGCTGAAAGTACAGGGGACTCCTAAAAGAACTAACAAATCTGTCCTGAAAGAAGTGTAGCCAGAACGCTCCTTAGAAGCAAGAATGGCCAGACTTCACCTCACCTACTTTGGTCATGTTGTAAGGAGGGACCATTCCCTGGAGAAGGATATGATGCTTGGCAAAGTAGAGGGACAACGAAAAAGGGGAAGGCCCTCAACGAGATGGATTGACATGGTTCATTATGCCTGGTATTTATACGTTCTACCTTTTTAATCCTAACTTTCACTCTGCAAGGTAAAAGTTATTACATGAAGAAAAAGAGGAAACAGAAAGTAATTTACAGTGAGGAAAATTAAGTTAATTGATAAAGTTAATTTCCTAAGGTTGTAATGCTAGTAAGTGGTAGAAACAACTTTTTAAGCCAGATCTATTTGGCCCCCAAGTGGGTTCATCTATCGCTTAAGCAAAGTTTCCGATATAATCTCACACTTATAGCATAATCAAGAACATAGAATTTTAGTCTAGTCATTTTTTATGCAACTATATATGCAACAAAACTGGATTACATACATCATGCAAAAGTAGTTTCATATTGCTAACTTCCCTCTGCTTTTATGATGTTTGATGATGAAAAATTAATCATTTGGAATTGCTAATGCCAGTGACTTATTTATAGTTAGAACATTTACATGGTGATTTGATAAATATAGAAAATACCTAATCTAATTGCTTAGAATACTAAACAGTGAGAGAAAATTATCTAGTCATAAATTGCTGAGAATCTAAGATTTCACTGCTTGGTAAAGACCAAGGAGTCACTTGAGACAGTTTCCCAAGGCTTGTCGTTAGCTAAAACCCATTCCTCTCTTCCTTACACTTACAGAATTTTGCTCTTATGAATGGAGAGGGAATAATCTCATGAACCTAGCTGAGCAGTCAGGCATTCAGAGGTTACCCATCAAGGGCACTTCAACAGGAATAACATATTCTCTGGTGCATATTGTTTCAAGTACCATGAGGTCATGGGCTTGAACCAGCTGCAGTAAGCTAACTTCTGATTAGTAAAATAAAGCAGAATTGCCAATATGTGCTTCAGCCAAGATCCAAGCATCAAGAAGGACACCAACAAACACTGTTCCTTCTCCAATCCCAACCCCTTGGCCTACCATTTTCACTGTATACATTTTCTCCTCCTATTAATTCATATTCTGAGTTTAGTTTAATAATAATTCTAAATATTTCAACTTACTGCTCAAATGTTTATGGATATACATTCCTTTGTTTGTTTTGAACTAGTTCCTGGGGATGATTATTTACTTTAAAAATATTCATCCTAGATAATTATATGTAATAATGATAATGGATTTGTGTTTGGGCACTCTCTGTATATTGAACACATTTAAAAAGACATTACAAATAATCCATATTAGCTAAATGGTTAGCTGTGAAGTGTGTTTCTCAGCAGATAGTTTTTAATAGATTTGATTCCCACTTGCCCAACCCGATTTCCTAGATGTTTCCTAGATGCCTAGAGCAATATAAGAACAGCTTTCTTTCTTAAGTATAGTTCCTTGATTTAAAAACAAGCAAACAATCTACTAAGACAAAACTGATGTTCGTTCCAACAAATAAACTTTCTTGACTAGTGTAAAGGCTAGGCAAATTATGGCAGTCAAAAGCAATGCTGACTTTAAATGTGAGTTTTCACTTAAAAATGTCAGATCAGTTGAGCTTTCCTTGCAAAATGTTTCAAGTTAGAGCCCAGGAGTAGCTTAGTAGCCTCTACCTGCTGAGGACACACAGACTTAAACCTTTTACAACAAAATCCAAAACAAAGAGCCCATACGCTGGAATGAGCTACAAAGGAGTCTAATAGGAGCATAATGAAAATCTACATTGGAAACATACTGGAGGGATAGGACTTGACTCCTGACAGCACCTCCAGACAATCTGGTAGCTGCAAAACAGCAGGTCGAACAGTATTGTTTACATTACACAGCTCACTGTTGTGCTTATATGGGATACTAGTGAAAATTCAGGAAGCTCTGGTGGCATAGTGCCTAAGGCATTTGACTGCTAACCAGAAGGCTGGTGGTTCAAACCCACCAGCCACTCCTCAGAAGGAAAGTTGGGCAATCTACTTCCGTAGTGATACCACCTCAAAAACCCAAGGAGAGGTCGTTATGAGTTGGATCTGACTCGATGGCAGTGGGTTTTGGGTAATGAGAACCTAAGGAAAATAACTTATTCTAGGGTGAATCCCAACAATCCTCTATTTTCTCATAGTATGGACTGATAAAGATAGAAACCTCTTCTATTAAGATAGTACATTTTATTTTCAGTCATGAAAAGATGTAAGCACAATCTGCCAAGGGATATAATTCAGTGATTGTAACTCACAAAGGCATATGCTCTATTTCCCTATGGAATGTTCTACAAATCTTTCTCTCCTTTAAGAAACTGATGGAGTTGTACCTGTCAAGAACAGCACTGTTGCTATGTCTGGCATTTCCCCAAGTTGTGCTAAGAAGACCTTGAGTTTGACTTTGTTATCTTAGCTTGAAATATTTCAACTCTACTTAAAAGTGGAAAGAACCAGCCAAAGGGATGGGGAGAGGAGTGTATGCATATGTTTTGGAAGAAGAGGGAATCTTATCTTCTACAATGTGTCACAAGCTAAGATTTTTTAACTTATAAGTACAAGTTAAATTTCATTCCAAACTTCAGTTTTTAAAATTATGACTCAATGAGGTATAGAAAATGTGGACAGCCTATAGAAACAAAGTTGTTTTCTTCTCTCTCTCATGGATTTTTCTTTTTCTTTTTCTTTTTTTTTTTTTAATTTCTTGTGCTTTGGGTGCAAATTTACAGAGCAAAATTTTACGTTCAACAGTTCATGCACATTTGATTTCACACCCCAATCACCATTCTCGACCATAACAAATTCTCTTCCCTTCTCGTCCCTGTGACCAACCCCTCCTTTTGCTCTTCTTAACAATGCACTCCTGTCTGTCCAACTTTCCTTCAATGTGAATGCTGTCCTTCTGGTGCCCCATGGCCGATTTCTCTAAAGAGTGTATCTCCCTAGAATAGAGGGGGCATTGCCTTGGGACAGGTGTTCTGCGTGTAGGTCTTTCTACTGTTGGACTGAGAGCCAATCCATGGAAGTAAATCCAATTCTAGGCCTGAAGGGTAACACAGGGCCATAGTCCTGGGGGTTCCACCAGACTGGATCTCTCCAGTAATTCTAGTCATTTCTGTGCTTTTGTATTTTGTTCCACATTATTCCTCCCACTCTTTCCAGGATTTCTAGGCTTTATCCCTTTTTGAGCCATTGGAATTGATAGCCAGGCACTGTCTAGTTTTTCTGGTCTCAGGGTCCATCATATTCTTGGACTAATTTTTTCCAGATTCCTTTGATTTTCTTTACTCCTCTTTGTTTCCGATGAGAGGAGACCAATAGTTGCATCTAGATGGTCACTCGCTAAGAGCCCTGTCGCTACTCACCAAAGTAGGTTGTGGAACAAGATTTTTATGTACTATGTTGTGCCAATTGAGCTTGCTCCCCCAACACTATAGTCCTGAGTGGGCAGGCTCAGTGCTTCTCTCTCTCAAGGTGTATGGTTGTCTCTGAGAGGTTACTCCAACTCTCTCTTCTGTTGCTTCTGCAATATGTGTGTCTAGTTTTTTAGCACAAGTGCATATGCAAGGTTAACTTCAACTAACTCTATCCTTGGTCTAGGATATATTCCTGTTTGCTGACCCCCACCTGATCTTCTCACTTGTCTATAACCTGGTGTTTGGTGTTAGAGGTAATGCAGTATTGTGCATATACTACCATTTGCCTCAGTTGTCTATATCTTATGTGCACATTTCGGTGTCATTCATTCCCCAATGCCATCATGCTGATCACAGACTCTTTCCATACCATCCCTCTCCTTACCCATATCAACATGTGACCCTCAACTAGTCCAAAATTTTCCTTCACCTTCCCTCCCATCTCTGGTAACCTACAAACTGAGTTTCTTTCCCTAAATAAACCTTTCTTTGACTTTAAACAATAATGAACTCTTACAATATTTGTTCTTCTACGATTGACTTATTTCACTCAGCATAATGTCCTCCAAATTAGTCCATGTTGTGAGATGATTCATGTATCCTTCATTATGCTTTAATGTGGCATAATATTCCACTGTGTGAATGTACCATAGTTTGGTTACCCAATCATCTGTTGATGGGCATTTAGGTTGTTTCCAACTCTTTGCTAGACTGAATTGTACTATGATGTACCTGGGTGTGCATATGTCTATTTCTGCCCTGTCTCTCAACTCTTTGGAATATATTCTTAATAATGGAACTGCTGGTTCAGGTGGTATTTCTATTTTCAGTTTTTTTTTTAAGAAAACTCCATACCATTTTCCAAAATGGTTGTACCATTTTGCAGTCCCACCAGCAGTGTATGAGAGTTCCAATCTCTCCACAGCCTCGTCAGCATTTTTTTATTTTCTGTGTTGTTGAACTTTACTATTTTTGCTGGGGTGAGATGACTATCTCATTGTTGTTTTGATTTGCATCTCTCTAATGGCTAATGACGTGAGTGTTTCCTTATCTGTTGTTGGCTGCCAGTATATCATCTTTAGCGAAGTGTCTGTTCATGTCCCTTGCTCATGTTTGAATTAGATTGTTCATCATTTTGGTGTTCAGATGTTAGCGTTTTTATACATTTTGGAGATAAGTCTTTTGTTAAATATATCATAGCCAAATGTTTTTCCTCTATCTGTAGATTCTTTTTTTTATCCTTTTGGAGAAGTCTTTTGATGTGCATAAGAATTTAATTTTTAAAAGGTCTCAGTCGTCTAGCTTCTCCACTCCCTGTGCATTTTGGTTTATGCTTGATAGTCTATTTATGCCATAAATTAGGGTCCCTAGATTTGCCCCTAATTTATCTTTGATGAACGTTATAGTTTGGGTTTTACATTTAAGTCTTTGATCCACTTGAATGTGTTTTTGTGTATGGGGTGAGATATGGGTCTTGTTTCATTTTTCTTCAAGTGGGTATCCAATTTTGCCAGCACCGTTTGTTAAAGAGGCTTTCTTTCCCCCATTTACTAGGTTTTGGACCTTTGTTAAAGATCAGCTGGCCATAGGTGGATGGGTCTATTTCTGGGTTTTTGATTCTGTTCCATTGGTCTATCTGTCTATCATTATACCAATACCACGTTGTTTTAACTACTGTGGCTGTATAGTAGGTTTTGAGATCCGAGAATGTGAGACCTCTTACTTTGCTTTTCTTCTTCAGCCGTGCTTTGCTTATCCAAGGTCTCTTTCCTTTCCGTACGAAATTAATAATTTATTTTTTTTCCATATCCTTAGGAAATTTTGATGATGTCTGGATTGGGATTGCATTGAATGTGTAGCTTCCTTTGGGTAGTATTGATATTTTCAAAATTTCCAGTCTTCTTTTCCATGAACAAGGCAAGTTCTTCCATTTATATAGATCTCCTATAGTTTCTTGTAGTTCTGTTTTGTAGTTTTCTTTGTATGGATCTTCTGTGTCTCTGGCAAGATTTATTCCTACATATTTTATCCTTTTGGTAGCTATTGTAAATGATATTGTTTTCCTTGTTTCCTTTTCAGAGGCCTGTTTGTTGATGTAGAGGAATTCAACTGATTTTTGTCTGTTAACCTTATATCCCGCCACTTTGCTGAACCTTTTTATTAATCACAGTAATTTTTTTGTTGAGTCTCTTGGGTTTTCTATGTATAGGATCAGGCAATCTTCAAATAGAAATACCTTTACTTCCTCTTTGGCAATTTGGATGCCTTTTATTTCTCTTTCTTGCCTTATTGCTCTAGCTAGGACTTCCAATACAATGTTAAGTAGAAGTGATGGAAGGCATCTTTGTCTGGTTCCTGTTCTCAAGGGGAATGCTTTGAGTCTTTCTCCGTTAACAATAGTGTTGGCTGTTGGCTTTGTGTATGTGCCTTTTATTATGTTGAGGATTTCCCTTTCTATCCTTATTTTGCTGAGCATTCTGAACAGGAATGGGTGTTGGATTTTATCGAATGCCTTTTCTGCATTGATTGATATAATCACATGGTCCTTTTATTTTGTTTATGTGGTGGATTACACTAAATGTTTTTCTGATGTTGATCTATCCTTTCATACCTGGTATGAATGCCACTTGGTCATGGTGTATTATTTTTTTGATATGTTATTTGACTGTGTGTGCTAGGATTCTGTTGAAGATTTTTGTGTCTATATTCACAAGGGGTATTGGTCTGTAGTTTGTCTTTTTAGAGGTGTCTATCCCTGGCCTAAGCACTTGACTGCTAACCAGAAGGCTCGTGGTTCAAACCCAACAGCCACTCCTCAGAGGGATAATGGGGCAATCTACTTCGTAGAGATACAGCCTCGGAAACCCAAGGAGGGGTTGCTATGAGTTGGGTCCGACTCGACGGCACACAACAACAACAATCCCTGGTTTTGGTATCAGTGTTATGCTTACTTCAAAAAATGAATCTGGGAGTATTCTATCTTTTTCTATGTTTTGGAATAGTTTGAGTAGTATAGGTGTCAACTCTTCCCTAAATGTTTGGTAAAATTCTCCAGTGAAGCTATCTGGCCAGGACTTTTGTGTGTGGGAATTTTTTTTATGACCTTTTCAATTTCTTCTTCTGTTACAGGTCTGTTTAAGCATTCTGTGTCCAACTGGGATAGTTTAAGTAGGTCTTGTGCTTTTGGAAACTTGTTCATCTCTTCTAGGTTCTCGAATCTGTTGGAGAATTCTTCTTCATAATATTCTGTTATCTTTTTTATTTCTGTTGGTTCTGTGTGATGTTGTCCTTTTCATTTATTATTTGTGTTATTTGCAACTTCTATTTATTTTTATGTGTTAAATTTGCCAGTGTTTTGTCAATTTTGTTAATATTTTCAAAGAACAGCTTCTTGTTTTGTTGATTTTCTCTATTTTTTTTTTGTTTGTTTGTTTGTTTGTTTGTTTTCAGTTTCACTTATTTCTGCTCTGATCTTTATTATTTCCTTTGTTCTGGGTACTGTAAGGTTCCTTTGTGGCTCTTTTTCTAATTGTTGGAGTTGTTCAGTTAGAGTGTTAATTTTGTTTCTTTCCTCTTTTTTGATGTGTGCATTTATTGCTATAAATTGACCTCTTACTATTGCTTTTGCTATGTGCCAAATATTTTGTTTTTTTTCTTAGGATTTTTTTCCCCCCACATTTTATCTCTTCTGTTACCTGGTAGTTTTTAGTGTATATTCAGTTTCCACATACTTGATATTTTTTCCTGATCTTCCTATTACTGATTGCTAATTTTATAGTATTGTTGTCCAAGAAGATGCTTATAGTACTTAAATGTTTTTGAATTTATTGAGGCTTATTCTGTGTCCTAATATATGGTCTATTCTAGAGAATGGTCCATGTGCACTGGAGAAGAATGTGTATTGTGCTTTTGTTGGGTGGAGTGCTCTGTATATGTCCATGAGGTCAAGTAGGTTGATTGTGTTGTTGAGTTATTCTGTATCTTTGCTGAGTTTTTTTCTAGGTCTTCTGTCCCTCCTTGAAAGTGGTGTGTTAAAGACTCCTGCTACTATTGTAAAGTTGTCCATTTTTCCTTTCAATTCAGCTATTTTTTAAAATGTATTTTGGAGCTCTGTCATTGGGTGCATAGATATTAATTATGGTGATGTCTTCTTGGTCAATTGATCTTTTTAGAATCATATAATGACCTTCTTGGTCCCTTAGGCTGTTTTTCATCTTAAAGTCTATTTTATCAGAAATAGACTTCTGCTCTCTCTCTTTTTTTTTTTTGGTTGACATTAGTTTGGCATATTTTTTCCCACCTCTTAATTTTTAATTTGTTTTTATCTTTGTGTGTAAGGTGGGTCTCTTTTATTATCCAATCTGCCACTCTCTTTCTCTTGACTGGTGCATTTAGTCCATTCACATTGAGTGCAATTAGTGATAAGTATGAATTTATTAGCTTAGTGCCTAACGGCCGGTGCTGTGGCTTAGCTGGTTAAGGCGCCTGCTAGGAAACAGGAGATGCTGGGTTCGAATCCCAGTGGTGCCTGGGCCCCGC
The DNA here is from genome assembly GCF_000298275.1 of Orycteropus afer afer. NCBI lineage: Eukaryota > Metazoa > Chordata > Mammalia > Tubulidentata > Orycteropodidae > Orycteropus > Orycteropus afer. Next base: position 2,142,223 of record NW_006921865.1, on the reverse strand, counting down.
AAACGCAGTATATTATAGGAGCTCTGGTAGCATAGTGCCTAAGGCACTTGACTGCTAACCAGAAGGCTGGTGGTTCCAAACCCACCAGCCACTCCTTGGAAGGAAGGTTGGGCAATCCTACTTCTGTAATGATACTGCCTCGGGAACCCAAGGAGGGGTTGCTATGAGTTGGGGCTGACTCGACGGCACATAACAACAACAACAACAAGTGCCTAATGCACTTGACTGCTAATCGGAAGGCTGGCAGTTCAAACTCACCAGCTACTCGTTGGAAGGAAGATGGGGCAATCTACTTCCATAGTGATACTGCCTCGGAAACCCAAGCAGGGGTTGCTATGAGTCGGGGCCAACTCGACAGCACATAACAACAACACAACATGAATTTATTGCAGTCATTCTATTTTGTTGGTGGTGATTTCCTTGTCCCAAATATTTTTCTGTGCTGAGCTCATTTTGGTATCAGGTGTTTCTTCTCTTTTCTTCATTATTGTTGGTTTTGTGCTTACTAAGCCCATGTGATTTTCCTCTTTCTGAGTTTTATTAGGGGGATTGTTACTTTTCTTTGCGGTTACCCTGAACTAAATTCTTATCTCCTTAAAAAACTGGAACAGTCAGTTTTATACAGACATTTTTCCTGTCTTCCTCTCCATTTAGAAGTTTTGTAATTAAAGTTTTTATTCCCTCTATTTGCTTTGCTGCTGGTGTTGCCTGCAGATTGACTCCCTTTTTTGACTGTGTACATTATTTTATGAACTTATTTTGAGCATCTATTCCTGGTTTTGTTTCTAATTGTTGATGTCAAGTGTACTAATTTTAATTTGTTGTTCTCTGTCATGAGTTCTCTGTTGGAAGGACTCCATTTAGCATTTCTTATAGAGTTGGTCTGGTTTTCAAAAATTCCCTTAATTTCTGTTTATCTGAGAATATCTTGATTTCACCTTCATATTTGAGGGACAATTTGGCTGGATATGTAATTCTTGGTTGGAAGTTATTTTCCTTCAAGCTTTTATATATGCTATCCCACTGCCTTCTTGCCTGCATGGTTTCTGATGAGAAATCAGAACTTAGTCTTATAGGTTGTCCATTGTAAGTGACACTTTGTTTTTCCCGAGCTGCTCCCAAGATTCTTTCTTTGTCTTTGCTTTGGGAGAGTTTGCTTATGATATGTCTTGGTGACTTTCTCTTGCGATCTATCTTGTATGGGGTTCATTAAGCTTCTTGAACAGATATCTTTTTTTTTTTTTTTTTTTTAACCTCCTCTTGTTCTGGTATTCCAATGAGGGATATGAGTCATAAGTTATTTCTTTCCATATCATCCCATATAACTATTAGGTTCTCTTCATTTCTCTTAAATCTTTGTTCTGATTTTTCTTCATACAGGCTGACATCAAAGGATTTGTCTTCTAGTTGGGAAATACATTCTTCAGCCAGTTCTAATCTACTCTTTTGTCCTTCCATTGTGTTGTCTAACTCTGTAATTTTAGTGTTCATCTTCTAGATTTTTAAATGCTTTTTGTATGAGTTGTAATTGTGTATTTATCTTGTTATTTTGTTCTTGAATGGTTTTCCTGAATTCTTCCAGGGTATTGTCTTTCTTCTTGTTGATTCTGTTTGTGGTTTCCTTGAGCTCTTGGAAAGTCCTATACATATACCTTCTGAATTCCTCCTCAGATAGTTCTATTGCTTGCTCTTCTTCCATGACAGATAATTCTTTAGCTTGGGCTGCTATTTATATTGTCTTGTCCTTTTTTTTTTTTTGATTTGAGGTTGTCTGTTCTTTCCTAGACATTTTGAAGTTGTCATCTTTAATTGTTAGTTGTTTGTTGATTTGTTTCATCCTAATTTTATGTTGGAGTATATCTGAAAGTATAGAGCTGTTGTTTTGTGTTTTTTTTTTTTTTTTTTTTGTTATTAACCCAGTTGTATTGGGTTGCTATCCAGCTCTCTCTACACTGGTGGGGATGTGAGTGCAGGTCTCTGTTCTTTGTGAAAGGGATTTGGAGTTGGGGTGAGTGGGTGTTGTCCACCATCTGTCATCATTTCTGTGGTGCAGGAGATATTGGTGTTACCTATTGGGTGAGGTGTTCAGTGTAATAACTCCTGTAACCTGGTGGTGGTTTAATATGTTCCTTCTATTGGATGGGCAGGGGAGAAGAGGGAAAAAGGAAAAAAGGAAAAAAAAAAAAAAGCACCAGTAGTGAGTCCCCACATTCTGCATTTGGGTGAGATAGTTCCAACAGCTTTGCTGGGAGAGCCAGTGTAATTTGTGTCTTCCTAGCCATCTAGTAATGATGATGTCCTACTGTCAATAAAAGACCCACAGTTCAAAATCGACAAAGACTCCAGTGGCTAGAGAGTCACTACTTTCTGCTTGGATTGAGAAGCCACAAAACCCAGCACCCTAGTCCACTCAGTACTGGAAAGGGGTCATGGAAGAGTTGAACCCTAACCCACTGCTGTGAACTTGCTCCAGGCCTCCACTTCCTTGGAGGGAATTTCTCCCTTTCACCCACTCCTTTGTGGACTCTGTAGCAGCTCAAACCAAGTGAGTCTTGATCTGTTTCCTGGTGAGATTATCTACTCACTCTGCTCCCAAAGTTGCCACCAAAAACTCCCAGTGTGGGTATTTTGTGTCTCCAATTCTTCTGTGGGTTCTGTGATTTTTTTTTTTTTTTCCCTCCTTCTTGCCTCCGCTGACTTCTTTTGTATTTCTAATGAGTCCTCTGCTTCTCTATCTCTCCATCTCCTCCACTGGCTAAGCAGTTTCATTATTTTTTGCAGTTGTTTAATCTACTATTTTTCTCCACTTTCACTAAATCTGATACTTTAGCTTCTCCTTAGCTGCTCATAACTCCAGTATTGTTGTTTCTCTCTGCTTTACCTAGTTATTCAGGGATGATGTTGCTTGAGGGAACAAACATGTGGGTTATAGGTACAATGCCACCTTCCCACCTCTCTCATAGATTTTGTAATTAGAAATACCAGGTTTTCAAATTCTACAATCAGATACATCATCACATCATTTCCACATCTCTTTCCAGATGGTTAAAAGAGGTATGATATAGACATAACAATGTTTCCTTATTACACGATAAAGATATCCTTTCAAGGTTTTCTCAATTTAACTGTGCAAAAGTGTGATATTTGTGAGAATAAGTTTATCAGAAATAACTGTTCAAAAAGTTGGGTTCCACCTCTGGTTCACGAATGATATCTGTAGAGTTTTTGTTTTGTTGTGTTCCCAGCTATATCCCAACATGTAACACATTGTAACTGACAGGACCTCAGCTAGGAAAACTCTGAAGTAGAGCAATAGAAAACAGAAAACTAACAAAATGTGATTCTCTTGAAATTCTATGCACCAAGTCACAATTGCTAGCTTAACAGTCTTGAAAATGTTAAAATATCACATGGATGAAGCATTAAATTAGGAATTTGAAGGGATGTTCTGGAGGAAGTTTAATATAGGATACATTAAAATCAAGGAGTATGATCACAATAAGACAACTCCTTAAAAAATATTTTAAATGTGTCATTTTACTTTGAAATTTATTTTAAATCTTGGTTTTTCAATGGACAAATAAACGTATATGCTTACTTTGCAGAGTGTTGAACTTTTGTACTAATTAGAGTTACAGCTGAGTGATTTTCAGTCACCATCTGTTTCACCTTCCTAAAATAGATTTGATTTGCATCTAACACCTACATATGGGATTAGTTTTTGCCAAGTAATGTATGTAACTCCTAGATAGACCGCACCATGCTTGTATTGTGTAATTTGGCAGTAAGATGAATAGGTATATATGTGTATTCACACACATTTTTCTGTTCAAATATATGTTATCTTAAAATGTTAAGGTCTCATGAAACCTATGTGCTCATTTGAAAAGCATCATTTGCATTTTATTCCACTTTCCACTCTCAAGTTACTTGCTAGCCTGGGACGCTTAGTTGGAAAAAAAAAAAAAAAAATGTTTCCCCACACTTTTGGGATCCAGTGATGTTCAGAGGCAGCTTTTCACACCATGTTCCTTTACATCTCATAAGAAACCAAGTAAAAGAAAGTTACTAGGCCCTTAATAATGTTCACAACAATATGCTATGGCCAGCCAGAAGGGTCAGAACCCTTTGCTGATGAACAGAAGCTTCCCCAAGTTTCATTGCCACTCAAGTGTGTTTTCTGTGCCCTCATTCTTAGCAACTTGAGCAAACAAAGGCAGCAGAGGAGGGGATAGTGCGAAGATGCTGCCCCTGAGGGGAGGAGCTAAGGCTGCTGTCAGAGCAAAGGATGTAGCAAGGGAGAATGCTCCAGGCCCTGCCATTGAACCTCAAATTCCCAAAGAAGTAGGGTAATAAGGCAATAATTAAGTAAGTTGGGATCTATGAGGCCGAGAGGGAGGGGGAAGAAAATACAGCTTTGCATTCAGACAGAACTGACTTAATTCTTGAAACAGTGTTTTACTATCCTCCGTCTCTTTATATTCTCACTCTATGTCTATTTCTACCCCTTTCTTCCTCTGTGCCCAAAGCTTCTGCAGGAATTGCATTACTTGAGTTGCCACAAAGATTGAACACCCTCTTGTGCTAACTGCTTCTCTCTGGAACTCCATAGAATAATAGAAATAAGTATGGAGCTAATGCTTATTTACGTATCATGAGCTACAAGGACTGTTTTATCCATTCCTGATAACAATGCAGTGAGACAGGTACTATTATCTTATTCGTCTAAAAATAAAACAGAGGCTAAATGAGATAAAGTAATTGGTCCAAAGACACACAGCTATTAGTTAGTAAGACATGACTCCAAATCTTTTTTCTTCTTTTTCCATCATGTTATATTCAGACAAAACACTTTGGTGAGCTCAATCTCACTGGAATGCTGTTTACCATTAGAGATAGTACACTGGCAGCCCTCAGATTCACTCAGACCACAGATTTACTTGTGTGAACTATGTAATATTTACAAATATTGGAATTAGAAAATATCAATTTCTGGCTACCTTGCAAGATATCTATACTCATTTATAGACCCTATTGGAAGTCTGTAGAGTTGAGATTAAGCTCTATTGAACGCCAGGCTATGACTAATACCTGAACATGAGGAGTTTAAACTATTCAGAAATACGTACCTGCCTAGAAGGAAAAATTATATCAACCAACAAATGCTCACATTTTTCCTTCTCCCACTGCTATTTTGATCCCCATTCTTGAGAGAAGTGTCTGCAATAAACATAGAGAGAAAGCTGATCTGAATGGCTAAATTGAAGCTGAGCTCTGAAATGTTTTTTTTTTTTTTCTCTTAATTTTCTCTTGACAGATTCAATCTGAATTGTTAGGTATTGCTAAGGTGTTGTTGCTGAAGTATTGTCTGTCGAGGCCCTATGTAATAGTATTCATTACTCCTTCTACACTGGCAGGAAAATCCACCTGAGAATCTCAAAGGGCTTTTCTATCCAAGATCTGTGGCCCAAGATCTATGCTTTTTGCTGTGACAAAATGCTTATTGAGTTCTCCTGCACTCGGCAGAAGCTTTAAAATATAATGCTATGGTTCCATATATGTCCAAATGCTGGAACTATCTGACGATAAAGAAGTTTGGCTCTGTGTCAAAGGGAGGTTCATGTCCCATAAGTAAATTTTTGGTGGGCAGGAGGGTATCATTTATAATCCTATATTTAAATACCCAAGACTGAATTGATGTTGTGGGAGTTTGTATTTAACTGAAAATAAAGATGTTTACTTCAATATGATAAGTGTTAAGAATGATCTGCAAACCCATGCTTCTGACCTCACACCTATTTCTTTTCCCTTGTTTATTTCTATCTTCTGTTTTTTCATATCCTGAAACTCTCTCTTTCCTCAATACCCTCCCATTAGATTACACAAAGTTCATGCTTCTTCTATGTGGTACATAAGGTTATGTGTCAAGTTAGCTGGGCCTGATTTTGAGTGGCTGGGCATCTGGATATAGTTATTCCCCAGGAGGAGACTGGTAATCTGTTCTGTGGTGGAATCTACTGTGAGTAGCTGAGTAGCTGCCTTACGGATGTGGTCTGCTCACAGTATATAAGTAGAAGCTTTAGGAATGGTCTGTAGCTTTTGGCACACTTGAATCCTGCATGTAGCTGAGTTGTCGTTTAGCCCCCTACTGTGTCTTCTGCTGATCTTCGAACTCTTAATGGACTTGAATCAACGGCATGCTGTGTGGTCTGGTAATAGCAAGACCATGTCTTTATTGTCAGTGGTGGGTTTGTCAGTTTCAGCAGCCAACAGCTGCCTGAGTGAAGATAGCCTCCAGTTTCAGTGGGCTGGGGGCAAGAGGTGGAGCTGAAGCCCAAGGTTGAGGGGCTTTCACCCAGCCCTTAGATTCTGGCATTTTGAACTCAGACTTCTAGCCTCAAAAACTCTTAGAGAATAAACTGTTAAAGTCACTCATTTGTGGTATTTTCTGTTAGAATGGCACTAGCTAACGAAACTTTCTAACGGGATGCTATGCACTGGTGTTATCAGAGGAGAGGTAGCGTGATGTATTTAAGGGCACCAGATATAACTTAGGCAAAGCTGGGATTATCTATTTCTAGCTGGATGTATGTGGATACATAGCTTCTATATACCTGAGATTCTTAATCTGTAAAATGGGAATAGCATTTACATCAAATATTTCTTGTGAAAGTCAAATTAAATAACACATAAGAAGCACTTAACATGCTGCCTGACAATGGGTGCTTAATCAATTTCCCTTCTAGAATACTATCAAGATGATCTTGACCT
>NW_006921865.1:2127795-2129637 GCF_000298275.1 Orycteropus afer afer | reverse complement strand
CTGAAACTTGCAATGAATGAATGAAGATACAACTATTCCTAATTCGTAGAAAACTGCAACAATTTTTATGCCCACAGAACACTTCTCAATATCTGGAGACACTATTGATATTGTCATAGCTGGGAGAGGGAATGCTACTGACATTAGTGGGTAGAATACTCTTAAGGACACAGGAGTGTACCCCCCAAGAAGGTATTCCTCAGCCCAAAATGTCAATAATATTGAAGGTCATTGACCCTGATCTAAGGGTGTCTGCTTTTTGGCAGGTGAGATAATTCAAACCTTCCCATTGAGGACACATTTTTATATATCAGTGTAATATTTATTAATTTGTTTAAAAAACTGAAATAGTGAAGAATTACCAGGCCAAAATCTAAATAAAAGAGAAGATTCCAGTGATAAAATTCTAGCATCAAGACTGTTTTATGTTATTCATAAGAAGTAGTAGCTACCAAACTCAGATCTGGTTCTAATGGCTTTTCATGATGAAGGGGACATATCTGAGGCACCACACCAAGTAGAGTCAATTTACATCCTTTTCCAATTTAAACTGGGAGCCAAGGGCTATGCACCTAGAGTTGCTCTGAACTAGAAATTAATCAGCCCTTGTGTATGTGTGTAGCCTAGATTTGTGTTATCTGGATAGTACAGGGAGCATCATGTCTTAAATTTTATAAAGACGGTCTCAGACCATTAGTATCTCAAGGGACTTTACAAAAGCTAATGAAAAACTTCTTTCCAAACTCTCAAAGTTTTGTAGAAATAATTTTTCAACTATAATGACCATTACACCATCGAAAACAGCATGAAACATTAATAACCAAGTTATCATGGTAAGATTCTCTTGAGATAACAATTGAAACATACCCACAAAAACTCAACATGTTAGAATAACTAGACACAGTATAAAACAACTGGGCTCATAATTTGTGGGTGGGAATTACAACAGTTCTGCAGTATCTTTCTGTCTTACCTCCAGCACAGAAAGGATTGCATTTCCTTCTGTCTTAAAGCTACATGACCTATTTTTTTCACACCTCTTGATGTAGCACTTTAAGCTATAATTGTGGCCAGAAATGTTGTTACAAGCCTGTCTCCAGTTCATTCCAAAAGTTACTGTAGTGACTTGAAAGAAGTACACTTTTGCATTAATGTGTAACACACTGTAACCAGGTCATAAACCAGAGTGACTTTATGGATTAGAATAGCTCTTGTTCTCAGGTTGCTGGAAGATTTAGTCCCAGAAGTCCACTCTCAGAGTCTACCAGTCTGTCTTCAAGCACTCAGTCCTTCTGTCTCACCAGCTTTCCAAACAAGGCTGGATGTGTCTGAATTATCACTGAATGTATAGTCTAGGCACCAATTTTATATGCTACTTAGATATTTATGTTTGTTTATCTTTCTGAGTAGCCTATAAATCCTTGATGACAGAAACCACTCTAGGTCCAGGCTATTTATCCTATAATTCTTGGCACTATGTCCAATAGTAGACACTAGAGACTGATGGTGGGAGTTGGGAATGAATGGACAAACCACAAGAAAATTATTACATGTTTCCAATAACAATAACCCAAACCCAAAACCAAACCAACAGCCATTGAGTCAATTCTGACTCATAGTGACCCTATATAACAGAATAGAAATGACTCATAAGGTTGGCTTCTTTACAGAAGCAGATTATTTTATCTTTCTCCCATGGAGTGGCTGGTGGGTTCTAATTGCTGACCTCTTGGTTAGCCATCAGAGGTCCTCTTATGGTTGAAACCAAATATATAGTTTTAAGATTTCAAATATGTACATCTAGGGAGATTTAGAAAAGACAACTTCCTATGCAAACCCAGA
>NW_006921865.1:2121400-2126330 GCF_000298275.1 Orycteropus afer afer | reverse complement strand
TTTCAAGTGTTGAGGAGCAAAGAAGTCACTCTGACAAATAAAGTGTTCTTGACCCACACCATAATATTTACAATAGTTTCATATGCACAAAAAGCTGGACAGTGAATAAGGAAGACCACAAAAGAATTGATGCTTTTGAATTGTAGCGTTGGCAAAGAATATTGAAAGTGCCATGGTCTACTAGAAGAACAAACAAATCTATCTTGGAGGAAATACAGCAAGAATATTCTTTAGAAGTGAGGATGCACAGGCTTTGTCTCCTATACTTTGGTCATGTCGTCAGAAGTGACCTGTCCCTAGAGAAGGATATCTTTCTGGATAAAGTGGAGGGTCAGCAAAAAAGAGGAACACCTTCAATGAGATAGATTGACATAGTGGCTGCAATGATGGCCTAATGGCAACCAATCTGAGCATAGTGCAGAATCAGGCAGTGTTTTGTTCTATTGTACATAGGATTGCGATGAATTGAGACTGACTCCTAACAATAACAATTTTATTGGTGAATCTTCCTTTTAAATATAAATTGTTTCCTTAATAGAATTATGTATCGTCTCACTGCTAATGTGAGCTTCCTTTCTTTCACTTACAGGTTATTTAAAGTGTTCAATGTGTTAATTATATGACACTTAACTTATCTTAATCATAGAAGGCCACTGTGCTTGGGTAATTAATACTTCAAAGCAAATATTACATTATCTAGTATTGTATGTAAATAATGTATAGAAATACAGATATTGCTAAATATATTAAATGTTGACTTCTTTTTTTCTTTTCACAGCCAGAGAAGTGCCTTGCCATTTATAGAAAGGAGCTCTCAAAATTTGGAAATAGACACTATTTCTGAGGAAAAAGGGTTACTTGCTTCCAGGCTTGACAATGCATACAAAAACTGCGCCAAGAGGTAATCATTTTACTTGCTCTATTGTATTCTTATTTTCAGAAAGAACAGAACAATACAAAAAGCAGTAGTCATATTTGCACAATGGAGATTTGGAGAAGGTTATTAGTCTTCATTTTACCTAAATATAACAGAAATGCTCACCTAAATATAACGGAAAAGCACAATTAAGCTGAGTCACCTGGATTCTTGACTTTGATCTTTGCATCTTTGAACATCAAGAAGTTCCTCTTTGTTTTCCTGGTGGAATTGACTCAGACCTTGCTGCAACCTGAGTGCTCATTCCAATCAGTGAGACACTGATGCAAACAAAAGAGTACCTCTGTTCTCTTTCAACTTGGGTGGAAAATGATTTCTACAGATGGCAGTTCCCCAAAAAATATGCAGGTGAGAGAAATCCTACAGTTAACAATGATACCAATTGTAATGATTGATTTGTGTCCCCCCAAAATTTATGTTGAAGTTCTAATCTCTGGCAACTCTGAATTTGACCTTGCTTAGAATAAGGCCTTGGAAAATGTTATCAGTCAACATGAGATCATACATAAACATAGGGTGGCTCCTAATCAAATATGAATGGTGTCCTATAAAAGAGAGCAGATAAACAGAGAGAAAGAAGAAAGACAGCCATATAATGATGACTGAGTTATGCTGCAGTTGTGAAACAAGGAAGACTTGGGGCTACCAGAAGCTGAGAGGGACAAGAAAGGGTCTTTTCCTAGAGTCTTTGGAGAGATCATGGCTCTGCCAGCATCCTGAGACTACCAGCCTCCAGAAATGTGAGACAATAAATTTTTGATTTTATAATCTACCCAGTTTGTTTCGGTAGCTCTAGGTAACTAATAACCCAATCTTGAGAGAACAGAGACAGTCAAGCCCACAAATAGGCTGAGCTATAATATGCAATCAAAATACAGTTTGCATCTTAGCCCTGACCATTGTTTCATGCACAGCTCATACATACACAAATTTTTCTGTCTCACATCATTCAGTTCTATCTTTTGGGATTGCATTTTGAGAACTTCCTCAAAGGCTCAGAAGTAATAACATTGCCTAGTCATAGTAGCTTAATAGAGAGAGAAAAGTGGTAGTGTAGCTAATAGGACAACCTCCTTCCACAAAAATAAATAAAAAAATAAAGGTAAATAAACATCAAAGAGGTTAGAAGGGAAAATGCCATTCACTGAGAAATTGTTCATAGTTTAGTCATAAATTAAATCTCAGAATAGGGAGTTTGCTAAAGGTCATGCAGTCTGAGTAGTGGAATTGGCTTTGCACATACTGCAATATCAGAAATTATCCTGATGTTTGTGGTCATTCTTTTCTCCACTGAAGCATGGTGGAGAGTGGGAGGGATTGAAGGGACGATAATTCAAAAATCTGCTCAAAAGGACATAGGATACTGTGGTTTCAGAGGCTTCCAAAGATGACACAAAACCTCTTTGCTACTTAGGCCAGTCAGTAGGCACAGATGTGCAATTTATTGCTTTTAATCTTCACACTAATGATTTGGACACTTTTACAACTGTTTTTTTCAAATGATCTTTCTGTTGTTTATAACCTCTTTTGTAATTATACTTAACTTTGTTTGCATGTCTTTCTTTTAAAGGTATTTCTTTTTCATCACTGGAGAATCATTTCACATCTGTCCTCTCTTTCACCTAAGCTTTGGACAAGTTAAGTGGAAACTTCCTCCTAAAGGCCATGCACAAAGTGTTTTCATACTTTTCCAGTTCTGAAGAGGAAATATATCTATTTTCTTTTTCTAGAACACAAAAGAGTAGCTAGAAAAAAATGAGCAAGAGTAGTAAATATATTTTATCTTATGAATGAGAAATGTTGCTACTAGTTTAAGTTAAAAAGTACAGAATTAATACATTATGTGCCAGTTAGTTCATGCCTAGAAGAATGTCCATGCTGTCAGTGACCTTGGCAATGAGATAAGAGAAACATTTTTAAAGAATAAAACTTTCTTGAAAAATATCCCAGAAGACTCAGAAGTAGCCTAATTTTGCTTTCATCACTATTCATTTTGCATTGCCTATTTCTCTCTTCCATCTAAGGAACAGGTAGTTGCTCAAATAATTTTTTTTTAGAAAGATCAGCACATGGCTGGTCCCTATGAAGCAGAGGTTAAAGATGTCCAAAATGTCCAACTTTTCAAAACTGCTGTATCACTCCATCATCTTTAACACCACCAGTTCCTTCTCCTTCCCTCAATATTATTCCTCCTATCTTAGGGTTCCATATTTCATTGTAACACCTAACAGAACTCACAAACAGCTACGAAGAAGGGACAGGTGGTGGAAGGCTGGCAAGTCCCAAATCTGTGGGTCACATGTCGATCTGGAATATTCTCTTCACTCATGGAGTTGCAGGGGCTGACAAATCCGAATCAGGACATCAGACCACTGGCTGCTATCTCAAATCCAGAAATGTTGACAAATCCAATGTATGAGCCAGAGGAACAGAAAGAGCAAACTTTGCAGGAATATTCATATATATTTCCTCAAGAAAATCAAGGGTGGAGACTTGAGTAAAACCATCCAGCAAAGCCAGACTCAAGACACACCTCAACCTAAACAGGTATATTTTGTTGTTATTAGGTGCCCTCAAGTAGGGTCCAAATCACAGCAACACTACGTACAACAAAATGAAACACTATCGAGTCCTGAATTGGTCAATGTTCAACTATTTCAAGAGGTGGCATATGATCAAGAACTGGTGGTCCTGAAGGAAGAGGTGCATGCTACACTGAAGGAATTGGTTAAGAAAAAAAAAAAAGGCTCCAGGAATTGATGAAATTCCCATTGACATGTTTCCACTCCAGGAATTGATGAAATTCCCATTGACATGTTTCCACAAATGGATGCTGCACTGGAAGCACTTAGTCATGTATGCCAAGAAATTTAGAAGAAAGCTACCTGGCCGACTGACTGGAAGAGATCCATATTTGTACCCATTCCAAAGAAAGGTGATCCAACAGAATGTGAAAATTATTGAACAGTATCATTAATATCGCACACAAATACTATTGAAGATAATTCAAAAATGGTTGCAGCAGTGCATTGACCAGGAACTTCCAAAAATGCAAGCTGGATTCAGAAGAGAACATGGAATGAGAGATATCATTGCTGATGTCAGATAGATCTTGGCTCAAAGTAAAGAATACCAGAAAGATGTTTGCTTGGGTTTTATTGACTATGCAAAAGCATTCAACTGTGTGGATCATAACAAATTATGGATAACATTGAGAAGAATGGGAATCCCAGAACACTTAATTGTGCTCATAAGAAACCTGTGCATAGACCAGGAGGCTGTTTGAACAGAACAAGAGGATGTAGCATGTTTTAAAATCAAGAAGTGCGTGTGTCAGGAGTATATCCTTTCACCATACTAATTCACTCTGTATGCTGAGCAAATAATCGAAGAACCTGGACTACATGAAGAAGAACACGAAATTAGGATTGGGGGAAGAATCATTAACAACTTGTAATATGGAGATGAAACAACCCTCAATGCTGAAAGTGATGATGACTTGAACCACTTACTGATGAAGATTAAAGATTGCAGCATTCAGCATTCATTTCCATAAAGAAAATGAAAATGTTCACAACTGAACCAATAAGCAGCATCACAATAAATGGAGAAAAGATTGAAATTGTCACAGATTTCATATTACTTGGTTCCACTATCAACACCAATGGAAACAGCAGTCAAGAAATCAGATGACCTGTTGTACCAGGCAAATCTGCTGCAAAACACCTCTGTAAAGTGCTGAATAGCAAAGATGTTTCTTTGAAGACTAGGGTGCACCTAACCCACGGTATGGTACTTTCAATCCCTTCATATACTTCTGAAAGTTCAACAATGAATAAGGAAAATCAAAGAAGAGTAGTTTTTTTTTGTTTGTTTGTTTTGTTTTTTTGGTTTTTTTTTGCATTGTGCTGTTGGCAAAGAATACTGAAAGTACCATGGACTGTCTGCCAGAAGAACTAACAAATCTGTCCTGTAGGAAATGCAGCCAGAATG
>NW_006921865.1:2115160-2120800 GCF_000298275.1 Orycteropus afer afer | reverse complement strand
GAAGTAGATTTCCCAACCTTCCTTCTGAGGAGTGGCTGGTGGGTTTGAACCACCAGCCTTCTGGTTAGCAGTCAAGTGCCTTAGGCACTATGCTAACAGAGCTTTGCCTATAGAATACTTCAATATTGCAATTTGAGGCATGATTTTTTTCTTCAGTTTTTCAGCTTGAAAAATAGCAAGTATGTTCTTCCTTTTTTGATTTTCTGATTTTAGCTCTTTGCACATTTCATTGTAATACTTTACTGTGTCTTCTCATGCCACTTTTTGAAATCTACTATTCAACTCTTCTATTTCAACACTGCTTCCTTGCACTTCAGCTACTCTCCATTTAAAAATAAGTTTCAGAGTCTCTTCTGGTATCTATTTTGTTCTTTTCTTCCTTTCCTATCTTTTTAATGACGTTTTGCTTTTTTCATGTATGATGTTGTGACATCATCCCACAACTCATGTGGTCTTTTTTCATTAGTGTTCAAAGTGTCAAATCTATTCTTCAGATGGTCTCTAATTTCAGGAATTTCAGGGAGGATATACTCAGGTTATATTTTGGCTCTTGTGGACCTTTTTTTTTTTTTAATTTTCTTTAACTTCAACTTCAACTTGCATATAAGCAATTAATGGTTTATTTCACGGTGAGCTCCTGGACTTTTTTGACTGAGGATATTGAGCTTCTGCATCACCTCTTTCCACAAATATAGTTAATTTGATTTCTGTGTATTCCATCTGGCAAGGTTCATGTATATAGTCTCCGTTTATGTTGTTGAAAAAGGTACTTGCAATGAATAAGTTGTTGGTCTTTCAAAATTCTATCATCCGATCTCTGGTGCCATTTCTATGACCAAGGCCACATTTTTCAACCATCTACTAATGCTTCTTTGCTTCCAACTTCTGCATTCCACTCATCAGAGACAAACAATACACCTTGATTGCAAGAGTAGTCAATTCCAAACTGCAGACATTGGTAAAAACCTTCAATTTCTTTATCTTTTGTTTTGGTGTTCAGTGCATAAATTTGAATACTAGTCATATTAACTGGTCTCCCTTGGAGTATGAATATTATTCTATCATTGACAGCATTGTACTGCAGGATAGATCTTAAAATGTTCTTTTGATGATGAATGTGATGCCATTCCTCTTCAATTTGTCATTTCTGGCATAGTAGCCCATATACTTGTCTGATTCAAAATGCCCAACACTAGCCCATTTCAGCTAATACCTAAGGTATCAATCTTTACATATTCCATTTCTTTTTTGACAATTTCCAATTTTCCTAGATTCATATTTCATACATTCCACATTCCAATTTTTTATGGACACTTGCAGCTATTTCTTCCCATGAGTCATGCACCATCAATAAATGAAGGTCTAGAAATCTTTACTCCATCCATGTCATTATGGTTGACCCTATTTGAGGAAGGACCTCTGGTGGCACAGTGCCTAAGGCATTTGACTGCTAATCATAAGGTTGTCTGTTCAAACCCACCAGAGGTTCCATACAAGGAAGATGGGCCAATCTACTTTTTTAAAGATTTACTGCTTTGGAAACTCAATAGGGATGACCATGAGTGAGAATTGACCCAATGGCAATGGGTGTATGTTGAGGAACAGCTCTTCCCCAGTCATATTTTGAGTGCCTTCTGATCCGAAGGGCTTATTTTCCAGAACTATGTCTGCAAAGATTTCAAGGCTCTTCATAAAGTTTCCCAGTAATATGTCAGATAGTGTTTCACTACTATTCACAAGGTTTTCAGTTGCCAGTTTTTCAGAAGTAGATGGCCGTCCTTCTTTTCAGTCTATCTTAGTCTGCAAGCTCTGCTTAAACTTGCCCAGCATGGGTGACCTTGCTGGTATTTGAAATACTGGTGGCATAGCCACCAGCCTCAGAGCAACATGCAATGCACCACACTATGACAAAACGACAGACAAGTGGTGGGCTCAGTGAAGTACAACATCTGATTTCTTGACTATTATGTCCATGGGTGTTGATTTTGTTGTTGTTATGTGCCCTCAACTCTATTCTGACTCATAGCAACCCTATGTACAATAGAATGAAACACTGCCCGGTTGTGCACCCGTCTCACAATCCTTGCTATACCTAAAAGCATGTCTTTGCAGCCACTGTGTCAATTCATCTCATTGAGGGTCTTCCACTTTTTTTGCCGACCCTTCTCTTGACCAAGTATGATATCCTTCTTCAGGGAATTGTCCCTCTAACAACATGACCAAAGTATGTGAGATGAAGTCTAGCTATTCTCACTTCCAGGGAGTATTCTGGCTGCACATCCTCCAAGACAGATTTGTTTATTTTTCTGGCACTCCATGGCACTTTGAGTATTCTTTGTCAACACAACTCAAAAACATCAACTCTTCTTTGATCTTCCTTTTTATTGTCCAACTTTTACATGCACATAAGGTAATTGAAAATACTGTGGTTTGGGTTAGGCAAACTTTAGTCTTCAAAGAGACATCTTTGCTCTTCAGCACTTTAAAGAGGTCTTTTGCAGAAGATTTGTCCAATGCAATACATTGCCTGATGTCTTGACTGATGCTTCCTTCCACTGGTATTGATTGTAGAACCAAGTAATATGAAATCCTTGACAACTTCAATCTTTTTTCCATTTATTGTGATGTTATTTATTGGTCCAGTTGTGGGGATTTTCATTTTCTTTATGTTAAGGTGTAATCCATACTGAATGCTGCAGTCTTTGATCATCATCAGTAAGTGTTTCAAGTCATCTTCACTTTCACAAAGCGACTTTATGTCATTTGCATATTGCAGGTTGTTGAAGACTTTTTCTCCAATTCTGATGCCATGTTCTTCTTCATATAGTCCAGCTTCTTGAATTATTTGCTTCGCATACAGATTGAATAAGTATGGTGAAAGAATACAACCCTGATGCACTCCCTTCCTGACTTTAAACCATGCAGTATACCCTTGTTCTGTTCCAACAACAGCCTCCTAGTCTATGTACAGGTTCCTTATGAGCACAATTAAGTGTTCTGGAATTCCCATTCTTCTCAATGTTATCCATAATTTGTTATGATCCACACAGTTGAATGCTTTTGTGTGGTCAATAAAACACAAGTAAACATCTTTCTGTTATTCTTTGTTTTCATCTAAGAACCATCTGACATCAGGAATGATATCCCTCATTCCACATCCTCTTCTGAATCTAGCTTGTGTTTCTGGAAGTTCTCTGTCAATATACTGCTACAACTGTTTTTGAGTTATCTTCAGCAAAGTTTTATTGTGTGTTATGTTAATAATGGGAGCTCTTGTAGCATAGTACTTAAGGCACTTGACTGCTAAGTAGAAGGCTGGCATTTCAAGCCCACTAGCCACTCCTTGGAAGGAAGTTTGGGCAATCTACTTCCATAGTGATACTGCCTCAGAAACCCAAGGCGGGTCGCTATGAGTCAGGGCCAACTCGATGGCATATAACAACAACAACATGTTAATAATATTGTTCAATGATTTCCACATTATGCTGGATCACCTTTCTTTGGGATGTGTACAAGTATGTATGTCTTCCAGTCAATTGTCCAGGTAGCTGGCTTCCAAATTCCTTGGCATAGACAAGTAAGTGCCTCCAGTGTGGCATCCATTTGTTGAAACATCTCA
The DNA here is from genome assembly GCF_000298275.1 of Orycteropus afer afer. Lineage (NCBI taxonomy): Eukaryota > Metazoa > Chordata > Mammalia > Tubulidentata > Orycteropodidae > Orycteropus > Orycteropus afer. Next base: position 2,117,181 of record NW_006921865.1, on the reverse strand, counting down.
ATGAGTCTTCCATCAGTTGCTGGAGCCTTGTTTTTTGCCAATTGCTTCAGTGCAGCTTCAACTTCTTCTTCAATATCCTTCATTCTTCATCATATGCTGACAACACAACTTTGCTTGCTGAAAGTGAGGATGACTTGAAGCACTTACTAATGAAGGTTGAAGAATACAGTCTTCAGTATGGAGTATATCTCAATATAAAGAAAAGAAAAATCCTCACAACTGGACCTATAAGTAGCATCATGATAAATGGAGAAAATATTGAAGTTGTCAAAGACTTCACATTGTTTGGTTCAACAATTGACGCCAATGGAAGCAGCAGTTAAGATATCAGATGACAGATAGCACTGGGAAAATCTGCTGCAAAGGACTTCTTTCAAGAGCTGAAGAGCAAAGATGTCTCCTTGAGGACTAAGGTGTGCCTGACACAAGCCATGGTATTTTCAATCACCTCATATTCATGTGAGAACTGAACAATGAAGAAGGGATATCGAAGAAGAATTGATGCTTTTGAGTTGTGGTGTTGGCGAAGAATGCTGAAAATACCACAGACTGCTTAAAGAACTAACAAATCTGTCCTGGAGGAGGTGCAGCTGGAATGCTCCTTGGAAGCAAGAATGGCCAGAATTTGTCTTACATACTTTGGTCATGTTGTTAGAAGGGACATTCCCTGGAGAACAATGTCATGCTTAGTAAGGTGGAGGGTGGACAAAAGAGGGGAAGGTCCTCAACGAGATGGATGGACACAGTGGCAGTGGTGATGGACTTAAGTATAGCAGGGATCACAGAACTGGCGTAGGACCAGGTAGTGCTTCATTCTACTGTGCATAGGGTTGCTGTAAGTTGGAGATGACTCAGTGGCACCTAACAACAACAATGATTCTTCTCTGTTTCTGACTTTTGATTTCCAATCACAAGTAATAATCACTATATCTTGATTACATATTTGGTCAATTTCAGACTGCAGAAGTTGGAAAAATTTTCAATTTCCTCCTCTTTGGCTTTGGTGGTTGACACACAAATTTGAATAAAGTAGTATTAACTAGTCTTCCTTGTAGACATATGGATATTATCCTATCACTGACAGCATTATACTTCAGGACATATCTTGAAACATATTTATGAAAATGAATGCCATGCCTTTTCTCTTCAATTTGTCATTCCCAGCATAGTATATCATATTGTTGTATGAGTCAAAGTGGCCAAAACCAGTCCATTTCAGCTCATTAATGCCTAAGATATTGATCTTTATGTGTTCCATTTTATTTCTGACAACTTCCAATTTTTCTACATTCACACTTCCTACATCCCATGTTCCAATGATTAGTTTGTGTTTATAGCTATTTCTTCCCATTTTGAGTCATGCCACATCAGCAAATGGAGATCCCAAAAGTTTTATTCCTTCCACATCATTAAGTTCGACTCTACTTTGAGGAGGCAGCTCTTCACCTGTCATATTTTGAGGGCCTTCCAGCCTGAGGGGCTCAACTTCCAGCACTATATTGGATTAAGTTTCATGGTTTTTCATAAAATTTTCCAGTACTATATCAGACAATGCTTCAGTGCTATTCATAATGTTTTTACTGGCCAGTTCTTTGAGAAGTAGATGGCCTCTTCCTTCTTCTGAGTCTATCTTAGATTGGAATCTCAGCTAAAACCTATTCACCATGAATGACACTGCTGGTATTTGAAATATTGGTGGCATAGCCTTTAGCCTTACAACAACTGGTAATCCACCAAAATATGACAAACTGACAGATGAGTCGTGGATTGTGGTTCCAAGGAAAGTGAAATCTTTTCCCTATTTATTATGTTGTTTCTTATTGGTCCAGTTGTAAAGTTTTTTTTTTTTTTTTTTTTTCTGATCCTGAATTGTAACCTGTTACTTCCCGAATAAATCTCACCATCGTGTGGATTGTCTGTGAGGACTGTGGCAATTACAATAAATTATTGAACCAAACAGAGGAGTAAAGAATGCCATAGATGGGACATTTGGTGTCAGAATTGGTAAGGAAAAAAAAAAA
>NW_006921865.1:2113630-2115060 GCF_000298275.1 Orycteropus afer afer | reverse complement strand
AAATATGACAAACTGACAGATGAGTCGTGGATTGTGGTTCCAAGGAAAGTGAAATCTTTTCCCTATTTATTATGTTGTTTCTTATTGGTCCAGTTTTGTAATTTTTTTTTTTTTTTTTTTTTCTGATCCTGAATTGTAGCCTGCTACTTCCCTAATAAAACCCATAACTATGTCTGGGCTGAGAGTTTTGTGTGGCAATTACAATAAATTATTGAACCAAACAGAGGAGTAAAGAATGCCATAGATGGGACATTTGGTGTCAGAATTGGTAAGGAAAAAAAAAAAAGTTGGAGGGTAGAGGTATGCCTGACCTCCACCACATAGGAATCAGGTTTGGGTTGATACTGATGATGACTCTCTCTCCTTCTTGAAGTTAGAGGAGGTCAGATGCCTCCACCATGACTTTTTCACACTGGGTAACAATTCTTATTTTTAATGACTTCTAGGAGCTTGGGTAGCATAATGCCTAAGGCACTGCTGACCAGAAGGCTGGTGGTTCAAACCCGCTAGCCACTCCTTGGAAGGAAGGTTGGGCAACCTGCTTCCATAGTGATATCACCTCGGCAACGCAAGGAGGGGTCTCTATGAGTCAGGTCTGACGCCACAGCACATAACAACAACAACAACAACAGGTGGGCACCATGTCTGTTCCTCTGTTATGGTTGGTCTGTGGATCTGGTCTCCTCTGTGGCCTTCTCAGACATTGATGTCTCCCCTTTGCTTTGTCGTTGTTGTTATTAGGTGATATTGAGTTGATTTTCACCTCATAGAAACCCATGTGACAGAGGAGAATGGCTCTATAGGGTTTTCTAGGCTGTAACCTTTACAGGAGCAGATCACCAGGTCTTTTTGCATGGGGCCTTTGGATGGATATGAACCACCAACATTTGACTCATCAGCCAAGTGCTTACCTGTTGTCCTACCATGGCTCCTTTCCTTTAATGATGACCAACCTTTATCTATATCCCCATATTACACTCTATTTCACTCTTTAAGGGGAAAAAGATCTCCAAATTAGACAGGATTCACTAATGTTAGGGTAAAGCAGAGCTCATAGCTAGAGAAAGGGCATGATTTTTTTGAAATTACAGCAAGAGGCATTTCTATAGGATACATAGAGGGCCACTTACTGACAAAGAATTTGACCACTGGGGCTTCCCTGCTTTGTGTTATGACACTGAGAACCAGACAACAGTGTTCCCTAGCATGGTAGTATCAAGGCAAGCCTGACATGGCCACCAGAAAAATTTGGACAAGAATTAAAAATAGCTGCTTCCACCTTGATGATGCCTTGGCCCAACCAATGTCAGAGCATCCCATAACTACTCCTTCTTCTATACCTGAGTCCACTCCCAACCCAATTACAGTTCCCACCCTATTTTTTTTTTTTTCTTTTTAATTATTTATTTATTTATTTATTTTATTAATTG
>NW_006921865.1:2111644-2112410 GCF_000298275.1 Orycteropus afer afer | reverse complement strand
CATTTGGTACATTGCCCTTTTCTTCACCCAAATCAATACTTATCTCAATCTATCTAACAGCCTTCCCTCTCCTCCCCTCCCACCCCTGGTAACCAACAAAGAAATTTTCCTTCTATAGATAAACCTTACCTTAACTTTTACGGTAATGGACTAATACAATATTTGTCCTTTTGTGATTGACTCATTTCACTCACCATAATGTCCAAGTTCATCCATGATATGTGGTGTTTTGCAGATTTTACATTATTCTTTAGTGTTGTATACTCATAGTGTCCCTGGTTTCTTTGTTCCATATTATTTTCTGTGCTGCGCTCATTATGTTTATGAATTGTTTATCATTTCTTTTGTTGCTGTTGTCTTACTATATGCTGCTCATCCTCTTTTTTATTGTGATGTGATGGTTTAGAATTTTTCTTTGAGGTTACCCTATGATTTATAATTTTATCCCTGAGTTTAGAACAATCCATTCTATCTTGCAACTCTTACCATTTAGAAGTTCTGTAACTACACAGTCTTTTCCCTCTTTTTGTTTGTAGTTGTCCTTGCTTACCAATTGATATTGCTGGTTCCCTGTTTACAATCTTGTAAGCTAATTTTACTTTGCATATGTCCATAGCTGTGGTTTCTGGTTTGTGTCATCTTGTGTATTAATGGTCGGTTGTTATTTGCTATTTTAGGTTCTCTGTTCAAAGGACTCCCTTTAGCATCTCTTGTAAGGTTGGTCTAGTTTTAACAAATTCCCTTAGTTTCTGCTTATCTGGAAATC
>NW_006921865.1:2100637-2109346 GCF_000298275.1 Orycteropus afer afer | reverse complement strand
TGTCTCCTTTTTTGGTATTTTCACGCAAATTCTTCTGCAAGTTGGGGTTTAGTCCACTTCTATATCCTTCCTTTCAAGGCTCAGGGGTCCAGGATTATCTTCTGTGTCTTTGTTAATTGGTTACCCTTTTCTTTGTTGAAGAGGGTCTGTGTAGTCTTTCTGCCTAGTCTGCCATCTTGCAGGATCTCTCCAGATTTTTTTTTTCTTTAATCCATATTGAAGGACTGTAGTCTTTGGTCTTCATCAGTATGGGTTTCAAGTCATCTGCACTTTTGAAAAGCAAGTTTGTGTCATTTGCAAAGCACAGGTTCTTAATGATTCCTCCAGTGCTGGTGCTGCATCCTTCATATATTCCAGGATCTAAGGTTATTTGCTCAGCATACCAATTGATGAAGAAATTGAAGATTTTTACCAAATTCTGCAGTCTGAAATTGACCAAATGTGCAATCAAGATTTATTATTACTGGTGATTGAAATGCAAAAGTTGGAAACAAAAGAATCAAGGTACTTTGAAAATATGCCCTTGGTGATAGAGATGATGCTGGAGACTACATGAGAGAATTTTGCAACACCAATGATTTATTCATTGCAGATAACTTTTTCCAACAACATAAATGGTGGGTATACTTGTGGACCTCACTGAGTGGAATACACAGAAATCAGATCAACTTCATCTGTAGAAAGAGGTGTTGGAGAACATCAATATTTTCAGCCAAAACACAGCCAGGAGCTGAATGTGGAACAGACCATCAGTTGCTCATATGCAAGTTCAAGTTGAAGATGAGAAAAATTAAAACAAGTCCATGAGAGCCAAAATATGGCCTTGATTATATCCTTCCTGAATTTGTAGACCATCTGAAGAACAGATTTTATGTATTAAACACCCATGACTGAAAATTGGATTAATTGTGGGATGACATCAAGGATATCATCCATGAAGAAAGCAAAATATCTTTAAAAAGACAAGAAAGGAAGACAAGACCAAAATGGATGTAGAGACTTTGAAAGTTGCTCTTGAACAGAGAGTAGCAAATGGAATAAATGGCAACATAAAAGAGCTGAACAGATTTAAAAGAGCAGCTTGAGAAGACAAAGTCAATTATTATAATGAAGTGTGCAAAAACTTGGAGTTAGGCTATCAAGAGAAGGTAGAAAAACACACTCAAGATTTCTCAAGCTGAAAGAACTAAAGAAAAAAGATCCAAGCATTGAGGTGCAATATTGAAAGATTTTATGGGCAAAATATTGGATGATGTAGAAAACATAGAAAGAAGATGGAAGGACTACACAGAAGCACTGTACCAAAAAGAATTGGTTGACATTCATCTATTTCAGGAGGAAGCATATAATCAAGAACCAATAGTATTGAAGGAAGAATTCAAAGCTGCACTGAAGGAACTGGCAAAATACAAGGGTCCAGGAATTAATGTAATACCCTTTGAGATGTTTCAACAAACAGATGCTTTGCTGAAGACACTTATTTGTCTATGCCAAATAATTTGGAAGATAGCTATCTGGTCAACTGACTGGAGGAGATCCATATTTGTACCTATTCCAAAGAATGGTGATCCCAGAGAATGTGGAAATTATCAAACAGTATCATTAATATCACATGAAAGTAAAATTTTACTCAAGATAATTCAAAAATGGTTGCAGCAGTATATTGACAGAGAACCTCCAGAAATGCAAGCTGGATTCAGAAGAGGATGTGGAAGAAGGACATCACTGTTGATGTCAGATGGATCTTGGCTGAAAGCAAAGAATACCAGAAAGATGTTTACTTGTGTTTTGTTGACCACACAAAAGCACTCAACTGTGTGAATCATAACAAATTGTGGATAACATTGAGAAGAATGGGAATTGCTCATGAGGAACCTGCACATGGAGGAGGAGGCTGTCATTCGAACAGAACAAGGGTATACTGCTGGTTTAAAATCAGGAAGGAAGTGTATCATGGGTGTTTTACTTCATCATACTTACTCGATACTTATGCTGAGCAAATGATCCAAGAAGTTGGACTATATGAAGAATAACATGGCATCAGTTTTGGAGGAAGACTCATTAACAATCTGCAATATGCAGATTACACAACCTTGATGAAACTGAAGATGACCTGAAGCATTTGCTGATGAAGATTAAAGACTACAGTCTGCAGTATGGATTGCACCTCATAAAAAGAAAATGAAAATCCTCACTACTGGACCAGCAAGCAGCATCATAATAAATGGAGAAAACATTGAAGTAGTCTCAGATTTCATATTACTTGGTTCCACTATTGACACCAATGGAAGTAGCAGTGAAGAAATCAGACGACCTGTTGTACTGAAAAAATCTGTTGTAAAAGACCCTTTAAAGTGCTAAAAGCAAAGATGTCTCTTTGAAGGCTCAGGTGTGCCTAACCTAGCCATGGTATTTTCAATCGCCTCATATACATGTGAAAGCTGAACAATAAATAAGAGAGACGAAGGCAGAGTTTATGCTTTTGAGTTGTGGTGTTGGGGATGAATACTGAAAGTACCTTAGACAGTCAGAAGAACTAACAAATCTTTACTGGAAGAAGTGCAGCCAGAAGGCTCTTTTGAAGTGAGAAGTGGCACATTTTGTCTCACCTACTTTGGTCATGTTGTCAAAAGGGACCATTCTCTGCAGAAGGATATCATGCTTGGTAAAGTGGAGGGTCAGTGAAAAAGCAGAAGACCTTCAATGAGATAGATTGACACAGTGGTTGCAACAATGGGTTCAGGTATAGCAAGGATTGTGAGGCTGGCACAGGACCAGGCATTCTGTTGTGCATGGGGTCGCTATGAGTCAGAGTTGACTTGAAGGCACCTAAGAAAAACAAATATGAAGTTTATAGTCCAGTGAGTGAAAACAGCCGAGCACTTCTGTGTGAAATTTTACAACAAGGATAAAGCACAGATTCTAAAAGTTTTCAAACAGAATATGTGTGTGTGTGTGTGTGTGTGTATGTACTTGCCAAAAAACAATGATCACTTTGGCTTAAGAATTCTTATCAGTAACCCAAAGTACATGAAGATATTGGAGAAATATCTTCAAAATTCTGAGGGATAATGATTTTGAACAGGGAATTCTATGCTCAGCAAAAAAAAGAAAAAAAGTAGCAACCAAACAATACCATGGTATTTTCAATCGCCTCATATGCATGTGCAAAGTGAACAATGAATAAGGAAGACCAAAGAAGAGTTGATGCTTTTGAGTTGTGGTGTTGGCGAAGAATACTGAAAGTACTGTGAACTACTAAAAGAACTAACAAATCTGTCCTGGAAGAAGTGCAGCTAGAATGCTCCTTGGAAGTGAGAATGACTGGACTTCGTCTCATCTATTTTGGTCATGTTGTCAGAAGAGACCATTCTCTGGAGAAGGATGCCATTTGGTCAAGGAGAAGGCCCTCAACAAGATGGATTAACACTGTGGCTGCCGTGACGGGCTCAGGTATAGTAGGGATCATGAGGTTGGCACAGGACTGAACAGTGTTTTGTTCTGTTGTACATAAGGTCACTATGAGTTGGAGATGACTCAGCACATAACAACAACAACAAATAAGCTTTGAATTCAGAAATGCCAGGGATTAAGCATTTATTCTTCCTTCCTGCTATCTAGCAAATTCAATCTAAAGGCTTTCTCATGTTCTTATTTACAAAATACGTGAACAAGATCGTATAGCTTTTAATTCCACTCCATATGCTAAAGAACGAGAGCTCTGGTAGCATAGTGCCTAAGGCACTTGACTGCTAACCAGAAGGCTGGCGGTTCAAACCCACCAGCCACTCTTCGGAAAGAAGATGGAGCAAACTACTTCCATGGTATGCTATGAGTTGGGTCCGACTCGACCAGCACATAACAACAACAACAACAACATGCTAAAGAACAGTCTCATTTTTAGGTATTAAAATTTTCAGTCTCATATCAAGCCTAGAAGTTTCTTTCAACTTCCACCTATACAAACCTACATCTCAGGTCAGACTCAGGCTTGGAACTGGGAAGTGGGGTGGGGAAATAGCATCATATTTTGTTCTCTCTTCTTTTCTGTAAATCCTCTCCAAAATATTTCTGCTCTTTCTGACAACTCTAAGTTGAGCAACTGTTAAATCTAAGTGATCAAACATCAATATTCATGAAAAGCAGGCAGTGTTTTTCATTTAGTTTTACATAATGTCACTATGAATTGGAGTCAACTAGACAGCTTACTCAGAACAAGCCTAAGTAGAGTATTATTGCCTAGTAATCTCTGGTGGCACAGTGCCTAAGGCACTTGACTATTAACCAGAAGGTTGGCGGTTCTAACCTACCAGCCACTCCCCAGAAGGAAAAAGGGCTATCTGTTTCCTTAAAGATTTGCTGTCACTATGAGTAAGAATTGGCTCCATGGCAGTGAGTTTGATTTTTTTTTTTTTTTTTGAGCCATAGGTGTTGCTGCCTGAATCCTCAAAGGGTGTTTCTCTGTTCACATTAGTTAAGATGGAAACATTTATGTACATTATTATGAAGACAATCAGATAATTAACTTTCTTTGCTAAACTTAACTACCTTCTTGCAAAATATAAGAACAATATCAAATATTGTTGTTGGGCTTTACAGTTTAAAAAAGACTTTCACATTGGCACTGTCATTTGAAGCTCACTATCCTGTGAAATGCGGAGGGCAGTTATTTTTTTTCCTGTACTATACTGAGTTTTAACTGGCTCTGTGACTGGCCCAAGGTCATAGGTAAGTAGTAGAATAGAATTTAGCTTCACATTTTTGGACAGAAATGATTCTTTTCTTTACACTTCACTTTGTGTGTGTGTGTGTGTGTGTGTGTGTGTTTCACTCAGTATTTTTCTTTACTCTAGTATGTCTGAGAATCTCTTAAGTGGACTTATTACTTGCATTCTAATCAGAGAAGAGAAAATATCAATCTCTGCTGTCTTCCTTTTTGCCTGCTTTAAAGAAATGTCTGAAATCTTCTTGAAGATGCTCTGCAGTATGACTTATTCATTTAAGTACAAAAATGTTCTGTTTGCGTCATGTACAACTCCCAGAACTGAATCATTCTTTCAGTCAAACTCTAACTGTTAAGAAACTGCCTATTTTAGCTTTCTCATTCAACATGTATTGGGTAATACCATTTGTTATTTGTCCAAAGCAGTTTTAAATACTTTACATGAATAGCTGATTTAATCTTCCTAACAGCTATATGAGACACTATTATCATTCTCATCCTACAGATAAGGACATTGAGACATAGAGAAGATAAAGAACTTTCCCAAAATAACACAGCTTGAATATGGCAGAGCTGGAGTTCAAACCCAGACAGACTGGCTCCAGATCTCTTAGCCTAGTTGTAACTTGCATTTAGTCATCTCCCAGCTCATGCCTTGCTAAAACTATGCCTATACATTAAATTAGACAGTTTTTAAAAGTATTTCACTAATTCATCTGACTTGCTGTTGTTTGTTGTTGTTATGTGCCGTCGAGTCAGACCTGGCTCATAGCGACTCCTCCTTGGGTTTCTGAGGCAGTATCACTGCGGAAGTAGATTGCCCAACCTTCCTTACGAGGAATGGCTGGTGGGTTTGAACTGCCAGCCTTCTGGTTAGCAGTCAAGTGCCTTAGGCACTACGCTTGCTGAGGTTTTGTTAAATGATCTTGTGAAATTATAAAATGAAGTTGGGCCTTTTGAATTTCTGTATATCACTATACTCCTTACGTCACCTACCAACCTTCTCTCCTTGTTACTAATGTCAGACATTCACAGACACAGAGCCCTTGGGTCGAATGGAATCAAAGATATTACGCAGCTCAACATCATCCCATCTTAGGAATCTTTACTTCAAATTTCCTATAACATCTGGCCGTTGCTTTAGGATTTGGAAGGATCAGAGATATCCCTTGTTGTAGAGGTAGATCACTGGTTCCAACTCATGGTAATCCCATATATATGCAGAGTGGAAGCGCTCCATAGACTTTTTATGGTTGTGACACTTCAGAAGCAAATAACCCAGACTTTCTTCCTAGGCACTTCTGTGTGAGTTTGAACCTCCAAAATTTTCATTGCTAACCCAGCAGACCCTATTTGCACCTGCCAAGGTCTCCATTCCATGACTAAAAAAACCTCACTGCCATGGAGTCAGATCCAACTCATAACAACCCCTCCTTGGGTTTCTGAGGCGATATCACTACAGAAGTAGATTGCCCAACCTTCCTTCCAAGGAATGGCTGGTGAGTTTGAACCACCACATTAATTATTGAAACAAATATATATCCTAATAATGAGTCACAATTTTCCTTCTTATAATTTCTACCTTTCTTCCTAATTTTACCATCTGGAAACACAACAATAAATGCACTGCTTTTCAACATACTAATCCAACAAATATTCGAGAGTGGTTTAATCCTTTCCTTTAATCAGATCTAGGATGGCCTGGCTTCCAGACCTGTTCATTTTCTTTTGAATGTACTTTGTGTGATCCTCAATATCTTCAATGCCTAATAAACACCATTCTCCAGATGTGATGAGATCTTTTTTGTGCAAAGTAATGCCAGACTCTTACCCACCTAATTTTAACTATTAGTCCTCAATTGAGACATGTGGCATTACATTAATTATTTTGATGTCCACAACCCACCATTTGACTAATATTGATCTCAGAGTGTGGCTTTAAGGGTAAAATGATGTAAATTCTTCTAAGGAAGCGGCTCAGTGACAAACTAACAGGAAGTTTGTTTCAATAGCTATTAACTAATTTTATTGTTGCCTAAATTTCATAATTTGGATTTTGACTCCTTACTTCACATACTGATCCTTCAATATATTATTTTTCTATAGGTTTTGTCATTCTCAAATTTTATAAGTATGGCTTATATATGGCTTTATCTGAGGTATCAATGAAAATATGGAATGTGTCAGGACCAATAACAAAGCACCCACCTCTACTTTCATAGCACCAGTGCTTCTTTTCTGAAGGCATCATTGTTTATGATGGCAATTCATACATTTTCATTCATTTAGTGGTTTTGAGTGTCCATTTTTGGCATGTCATCATAGGCAATGGATTTTGTTAGGTAATTCTGCCTTGACTTTCTCATTGGGATTATTTATAATTGTATCAAAGTTTTACTTTATAGAGATTCCCTATGACACATCAGTGGTCCTAGTAACACTATCTGAATTTATATTTGTTTTACTTTCCTAGAACTTCCATAGTGAAGTATCATTAACTGGATGGGTTAAAACTAGGGAAATTTATTCTCTTGTTTATTGGAGGCCAAAAGTCCAAAATCAAGGTGTCAGCAGACCCACACTCCCTCTCAAGGCTCTAGGAAAGAAATCAGCCTTTGTCCGTTCTAGCTTCTGGTGGATCCTGGCATTCTTTGGCCTGTAGCTGTATAATTCCAGTCTCTGTTTCCATCTTCACGTGGTCTTCTCATCTGTGTCTGTCTCTTCTCTTTTTGCCTTGTCTTTCTTTATAAGGATATTATCATTGGATTAAGGGCCCAACCAGATAAACTTAAATCTCAAGACACTTAATTACATCTGCAAGGTTCTTTTTCCAAACAAAGTCACATGCACAGGGTCTGAGGGTAAGGAAGTGAATATATCGTTCTTGGTGTGGGGGACACCATTCAATCCACTCTAATACCTAAGACTGACTCTTTCTTCTAATGTAAGATCTTCATCTTGTAACTCTTCTTTCAATTACCCCTCTTACATCTCTCTTCAAAGCAAATCATCTCCCCTCTACAGCCCGATCCATGATTTAATCATTCCTGGTAGAATCTAATTTATTGTATATTTCAAAAATAAAAAGGAACCTCATAGTATTTTTTTGGCAACAAATTCCTGTAAATGTATTCAATGACATTAACATTATTCTTTGTGTTTAATTAAAAAGTTTTGAGTTCAATTGCAAAGTTCACAGTAGATTTTGGAGGAATTAAAGAACCTTCTTTCTTTAAGTGAGAGGATTTCTAAGATAAGGATCATTATTAAAGTATCTTATTCTACTTCTGTAAAGGGAAAGATGAATACAGTTCCTTCTGAATTTACTTTTATTTTTTCTCACTGAAAATTGTTATTTGAATCTCTACTGAACTCTGCATGAGCTCCATACACTTCTTCATTACAGGAGAGTGTAACCTCTGGAGTCAGATTTCCCCGATTTAAATTCTGTCTCTGACTAGGGAGAGGTACATAATCCTATTAATTTAGTTTTTCATTTGTAAAACAAGAATATATGTAATTCTTACCTTATAAAATGTTGTCAGGATAGAATGCTTATTGTATATAGCATGCTTAGCACAGTACCTGACACATTACAAATTATTTTCTTTCTTTTTAAATTGTGATTTGGGTGATATTTTATAGAGCAAACTTTTTTTTTTTCCATTCAACAATTCATACATTTTGCTTTGTGACACTGATTGCAGTCGCCACAAAGTAATAGCTCCCTTTCCATTTATTCTCTGTGTTTACTATCTTCCTTTGTTCTTTTTTTTTTTAATCTTTTCCTGTCTTCTGAGCTTTAACGCTGGGTAAATGTTTCCCTTTCGATCTTGTGTGGTCGATTGTTCTAATGAGCGCATACTTTCCTAATCATCTTATAGACCTGTCTATGTTGTTGTTAGGTGCCGTCAAGTTGTCTCTGAATCACAGCAACCCTATGTACAACAGAGAAAAAAAAAAAAAAAAAACACTGCCTGGTCCTG
>NW_006921865.1:2085940-2100537 GCF_000298275.1 Orycteropus afer afer | reverse complement strand
TGTTGTTGTTAGGTGTCGTCAAGTTGTCTCTGAATCACAGCAACCCTATGTACAACAGAGAAAAAAAAAAAAAAAAAACACTGCCTGGTCCTGTGCCAGCCTCACAATCCTTGCTATACCTGAGCCCGTGGTTGCAGCCACAGTGTCAATCCACCTTGTTGAGGATCTCCCCCTTCTTCACTGACCCTCCACCTTACCAAGCATGATATCTTTCTCCAGGGAATGGTCCCTTCTGACAACATGACCAAAGTAAGTGAGGCAAAGTCTGGCCATTCTCACTTCCAAGGAGCCTTCCAACTGCACTTCCTCCAGGATAGATTTGTTAGTTCTTCTAGCAGTCCACAGTACTTTCTACATTCTTCACCAACACCACAACTCAAACACATCAACTCTTCTTTGGTCTTCCTTATTCATTGTTCAGCACTCACATGAATATGAGGCTATTGAATATATCATGGCTTGAGTTAGGACCACCTTATTATTCAAGGAGACATCTTTGCTCTTCAGCACTTTAAAGAGGTCTTTTGCAAAAGATTTACCCAGGGCAGTACATCATCTGATGTCTTGACTGCTTCTTCTATTAATGTTGATTGTGGAACCATGTAATATGAAGTTTTTAACAACTTCAATATTTTCTCCATTATTTTGATGCTGCTTATTGGTCCAGTTGTGAGGATTTTCATTTTTGTTTTATAGACCTGTCCATAGTTTGACTGAAAGTTGAGTTGCAGGGTCTATTCATTTCCAACCTTAAACAGTTCCTGAGGGCCATAATCTTGTGGGTTGCACTGGTTCTTATCAGAGCAAGTAAGCCAGGTCTTTTTTTTTCTTTTTCTTTTTTTTTTTTTTTAAGATTTTTAGTTCTGTTTTAAATTTCTCTTCCACTTTGCCTGGGCCCTTCTATTGTGATACCTTTCAGAGAGTCAACAGTAATAGCTGGGTACCACTTAGTTCTTCTGGTCTCAGGGTCATTAGGGTAAGTTCCAAGTGGTCATCTGGAAATTCTTAATAAATGCTGATTGTTATCTTTGTTGTTATTGAACCCATAAATAGCCATAATGACCACTTGTCCAATGATAAGTCTAATAGTCTAGTTTTGCAATCAACTAAAGATTATTGCATTTTACATTATTGGTAATGTCTCATGATTATAGGTTCCTTCTCACCTTCTTCCTCTCTTATTGCCTGCTTTCTGACTGCTGAGTTCCATTGCTGATTCATGATCTGCTTGCTATCACCATATGATACCTTGATTCTAATTACTTCATTATTTGGTTGTAGAGAACAGAACTTTTTCTTCTTGCTTTCCCTGTCAGGTGATCTCCTGAAATAAAATTATCTTTACCCACCAGCTACTCCATGGAAGGAAGACTTGGCAATCTACTTCTGTAAAGATTTACCACCTCAGAAACCCAATGGGAGTCACTATGAGTCAGAATCAACTCGATGACAGTAAGTTTGATTTTTTGGTTTGGTTATTCTCTTATATAGCTGTCCCATGTGTGGTAGTATTATTGTATAATGTGCTGGAAACATTCTGGTTGGATTAGAAAAAGCAACATATCAACAGATTTGTCTAGGCATGTGAAATTGATTTTTACATATCATTCTAAGACCAGACTAGTTTTAACAATATTCTCTAGAAACATCTGGAGTTGAAGAACTACACATTTTATTCTGATTAGTAATTGGCAATCATTTTTATTTATCAAAAGAATAATTATATGTTTTATAAAATTTGGGAAGCTTCCAGTTATGAAAAAGTTTAGGAACTAATATGAGCCATGACCTGTAACCCTGGAACTGCACTAAAGAGATGCCACAAAATCTAGAAGGAAGCTTAAAAAATGTCTATCCTAACACAAGATTGGTGAGAAACTAGGAAGTTAGCAAGTGGTTGCATCCCAGTGAGGGAGAGAAATGGCATTATAAGTAAAGAGAGAGCCTTGTGCCATGAATACTGGGCCAAGCTTGGGAACAGCATTCTAGTGTTCCTTCACTCTCCCTCACATTGCTCTAATCTTACTGGCTGCTAAGCAGGCTGTGTAACAACAGTGCCTTTTATGTAGTATGCAGGGAAGACTGTGTGATGTAATGACAACATTAGAACCAGCTATGGCAGGGCTGATATGAAGCATATGAGCAGGCTGGTTATCCCCTCAGTATTCTCTAGCCAACTCATACACTCTGGGCTAAACAATTGCTGCTGACAATAACATCTCCTAGGAAAGAATAGGAGATGAAGCAGAGAAAACCACAGGTCCCCTGAGGAATATAACATTACTTATTATGGAGTGAAAGGGAAGGATTTAAAACTTAGATTTCAAGGCAAAAGTCTCTTTGCTTTGAGGTGTATCTCTAACCCTCATTCTTAAACTCATCAAGATAGAACAAGGTGGAACATTAGTGTTCATTCACCTTTTAGCCATAGATTAGTAGTATGATTTGTAATCCCTAAAGACTTGAGTTTATAACAAACAATGTACCTAACAGGGATTACAACCAGAAAAGAAGAACAACATATTGAACCATATCTTTGAGAAGAGGAATTGATAGCCCCAAATAATAATAAATTAAGAAAAATAATTTTCCTCATCTATATAAAACACAAGAAGCCCTAGTGGTACAGTGGTTAAGTGATAGGCTGCTAACCGAAAGGTTGGTGTGGTGGTTCAAACACATCAGCTGCTCCATGGAAGAAAATTGTGGCAATCTGCTTCTGTAAAGACTTCAGCCGTGGAAACTCTATGGGGCAGTTCTAATCTGTCGTATGGGTTTGCTACGAGTCAGAATCAACTCAACAATGATAGGTAGGTTTTTACTTTTATTTTTTGGCGGGGGGGATGATAAATAAAAGATGACCTTAGAAACATTGTCTTAATTATCTAGTGCTGTTATAATAGAAATACCAAAAGTGGCTGACTTCAACAAACAGAAATTTGTTCTCTTACAGTTTAGGAAGCTAAAAGCCTGAGTTCAGAATGTGAGCTCTAGGGGAAGACAGACGAGGCCAGAAGTTGGATTTTAGAGTGCCAGCTCTAGTGGAAGAATTTCTCTCTGGATTCTGGGTGAGGACCCCTTGACCTTGGGCTTAAGCTCTGCCTTCTAGGACCACTGGAGCAAGCTGGAGGCTTCTCATGACTCATACAGCTACATGGACTGACAAACTCAAGACTGGCAGACAATACTTCAGGCTGCTGGCTACTCAGGCTGACAAATTTTTATTGGCTCACAGACTGCAAACACAACAATCCCAAGATTGTCAGGTAACATGGAAGGGCACTGATTCCAATCCAGGAAATGGATATAATGACAGGCCAAATGCAGCATCCAAAATGAGCAAAAAGCTAGAGACCTTTCCCAAAGCCTATCCATATATACTGGAAGCAAGCAACACTCAAAGGCAACTCCTTCTCAACTAATTTGCTCACAGCAAATTCCACTGTGGAAGTGATTACACAACAACCAATCTCAACATGGAGAAGAACTGCATCCAGTTGTCCAATCACTCCAAATCATAGCCCAGCCAACAACAAACATGAACCAAGAGCAAAGAGTTAAGAAAATAAACTAGTTATAGATATTGGGTATGACAAATGCAATTGCTGAAACAGAATTCAATGTATGGGTTAAATAACATGTCACTGTGCTATATAGAGAGGTTAAAAAATAAATCAGTGGGCTAGAAGTTTGGGGCAAAGATAATTTCCAATAGGCACAAGAAGTATAAGAAATGGAAAAAAGAGGTGAAAAAAAATGATAAGAAATGTGAAAGAAAGAAGTATAAGTGATAACCCCCTTTGAAAAACAGTAAAAGAAGAGAACAAATTTAATTGGAGGAAAAAAAAAAAAAAAAAAGAGGAAAACAAATGATCAAAATTGTCCCTCTAGTAAAAGATATGATTTCAAATAAAATGGCTCACTGAATGCTGGGAGGAAAAAAAAAAAAAAAATTGTAAAATTTTAGAAAATGTCTGCAGATCTATCAAGAGACAAGAACCACTTTGACATCTGACTTCTCAACAACTATATGAGAGAAGGCTATGAAGTAGTATTTTCAAAGTGTTGAAATAAATTAATTTCAAACATTTGTCCTAAGAAAAATGTGAAAGTGAAAGACAAATATTTTCAGATATAAATGACTACAAGATTTTAGCACAAGAAAACTGTCTTTAACATTAATCTTGAGTGAGATAGTACGTCAACATTAAAATGAAAGGATGTAAAAGAAGCAACAATAAATAGGAATGTGTTAATAGCTAAGTGAAAATTGTTTTGTTGTTTTTGAGTTGATTCTGACTCATGATTACTCTATGTATGCAGAGTACAGCTGTTCCAAAGGGTTTTCACCATTATGACACTTGAAAAACAGATCAACAAGTTTGCTTTCTGAAGCATGTCTAAGTGAGAGAAAAAAATTTAATAGAAGTAAAAAATAATAATAATAGTGAAGAGAAATGATCACGATTGTCTTTCTGATGAAAGAAATGATCTCAAATGAAAAGAAATGATCTCAATTGAATCTTGGGGGAAAAAAATAGACCATTTTATTCTCCTGTAAATAACAATAGGAATTTCTATGCATTACATAGCAAACTCATGAAAATACAAAAGTAAACCATAACAAAAGGGAATGTAGTTGGAAAGAACAGAGTAGAAGGAGAGCTCACTAAGTTACTTGCTTTCCTTAGAAGAAATAGCATTTAATAGCCCTCAAATAAATGTAAGTATGAGTTTTAATAAGAGTAATTAGCAGAAAAATAAAAATACAAATTATAACTTTCAAACTAATATTGAAAAAAAATGACCTGGAAAGGATAAGGTAGAGAAGGAGAAAGAAAAAAGTAGAAAACACAAAATAATATGGCAGAATGAGGCTGAATAAAATGATTGGTTCAATAAATGCATGAAATCAAAGGACATAGATTCTCAGTTTCAAACTTTAAATTGCTATTAAACCATGTGTAGCTTATGAAAGCATTAAAATAAAATAATATATAAAGTAAGAAAATAAAGAGATGAAAAAATATAAACCAGGTAAAAACAAACAATCCAACCCTTAAAAAACAAATAGCGATTTTACTATTAAACACAGGCAGTTTGAAGTTAAAGAGGAAATTATATACAGATATATCTTGTCTTGGTTTATAGTGCTTTGCTTATGTTGTTTTGTTTTGTTTTTTACAAATTAAAAGTTTGTTGCAATCCTGTATTGAACAAGTCTATTATTGTCATTTTTCCAACAGTATGTGCTCCCTTTGTGTCTCTGTGTCATGTTTTAATCATTCTCAAAATATTTCAAACTTTTTCATAATGCTTATTCACACTTAATAAACTACAGCATAGTGTAAACATAAATTTTATATGTACTAGGAAACAAAAATAATTCATGTGACTTACTTTATTGTGATACTTTCTTTATTGTGCCACTTTCTTTATTGTGCTGGTCTGGAACTAAACCCACAATATTTCCAATGTATGTAATGAAAGATCTATAAACCAAGAAGAAATAGCTAATATAAATGCATATGCATTTACCATTCTTAATTAAAATATATAAAGTAGTTATTATAAAAGTTTATGAAGAAAATGTTAATATTGAGATTAAAAGTTTTAAGTATTCAAAAATTTATAGATTAAAATATAAAAGGAGAAAAGCTATAGAAGATCTGAACACTGTTATAAATAAGCTTGAGCTAATGTCTGTATACAGATCTTTACATTTAACAAGGGCATGATATACATTGATTTGAACCATCAAAAGCAAATTTATATTAGATCACAAAGGAAGCTTCGATAAATTCCAAAGAATCAACATCATACAAACTGTGATGCAAACCATAATGCTATAGAATTAGAAATCAGTAATAAAAGGATAGTTAAAACAATCCCATATGCTTACAAAGCCAAAAAACAACTACTAAATTACCCTGGGTTAAAAAGGAAGTTGCAGTACAAATTATAAGAAACTTAAAGCAGAATGATAATGAGCCCATCATTTATTAAAATTCACATGAAGAAACTAAAACAGTGATATTTAGTGGAACATTTTTAAGGTTTTGAATATGTGTGTGTGTATGCCCAATTCAGAAAACAAAATATATTGAAACCAAATGAGCTAAGGTACAACTTTGAAAGTTAGACAATGATCAACAGAGTAAGCAAAAAAGAAAAAGGAAATAACAGAGAAAATAAAAAGAAGGAAATGTAACTTAAAGAGATAAATACAAAATTGAAGCTTGAAGCTTATTTCTCAAAATAAAAGAACAGATAAAATGCATTAAGAAATAATTAGAAAATGAAAAACCAAAATATATAGAACAAAAATTAAAATAATACCATGCCTAACTGCACATAAATAATTAGGATATACAATGAAATTGGTAAAACTTTAGTACCCTAAATTGACAAAATAGGCTAAGAGAAAATTTTGGTAGATAATAACCACAAGAGATCAGAAATGGTAAGATCACCTCTAAAAAAAAATCACAGACAGACGATTTACAACAAATATTAAAGAAATATGTAATCATTCTGTAAATAAATTTCCTCCTCCTCCTCTTGCAGAAAAATAAAAAAAGAAAACTTCTGAAATATAATTGATTGATTGATTTCTTTGTTTTAATCATTTATTTCTTATTTAATTTAATACCAAAAAGACTAGTACAAAATAATTTATATGGCTTTGAATTAAAATATTATTATTTTATATTATAAATAACATTTTATATTATTTTAAAGTATATGAACATCCTAATTTAATAAACATCCTAAATCAAAATTTTAGCTAACTAATCCAAACATGTATTAAAGCATAAAATGTATCAAGATAGTAAGATTTATCCTAAGACAACAAAATAATTCATCATAAGACAAATATTAATGTAAATTGCCACAGTAATACTGAGGACTTTCTGAGGTTTTAGGGAAATCTTAGGAAGCCCTCGTGGCACAACAGTTAAGCACTCAGCTGCTAACTGAAAGGTTAGCAGTTCCAATCCACCAGCCTCTCCATGGAAGAAAAAGACTTGGTGATCTTTTTCCGTAAAGATTTCATCTAGGAAACCTCTAAGGCAGTTCTATAATAACCTAAAATAAAAATCCTTGATCATTTCAATACATACAGAAAATGCCTTTGAAGTAAAATCTCTTGTGAAATTATAAAACATAATCATACCTTTAATTTATAATGACTTGTTGGTGGTGGTGGTGCTACGTGCCACTGAGTCATCTCCAATTCATAGTGACCTTATGTACAACAGAACAAAACACTGCTCAGTCCTGTGCCAGCCTCATGATCCGTACTATACCTGAGCCCGTCACTGCAGCCACTATGTGAATCCATCTTGTCAAGAGCCTTTCCCTCTTTCCTTGACTCTCCACTTTACTAAGCATGACATCTTTCTCCAGGGAATGGTCCCTTCTGACAACATGACCAAAGTAGGAGAGACAAAGTCTGGCCATTCTCACTTCCAAGGAGCATTCTGGCTGCGCTTCTTCCAGGACAGATGTATTGTTCTTTTAGCAGTCCGTAGTACTTTCAGCACTCTTTGCCAACATCACAACTCAAAAGCATCAACTCTTCTTCAGTCTTCCTTATTCATTGCCCAGCTGTCACATGCATATGAGGCGATTGAAAATACCATGGCTTGGGTAAGGTGCATCTCAGTCTTCAGGGAGATATCTTTCCTCTTCACCACTTGAAAGAGATCTTTTGCAACAGATGCAATACATCTTTTGATATCTTGAATCCTGCTTCTATTGGCATTGATTGTAGAATCAGGTAATATGAAGTCTTTGACAGCTTCATTCTTTTCTCCATTTATCATGATGCTGCTTATTGTTCCAATTGTGAGGATTTTTGTTTTCTTTATATTGAGATGTAATCCATACTGCAGATTGTAGTCTTTAATCTTCATCAGTAAGTGCTTCAAGTAATCCTCGTTGTCAGTAAGCAAAGTTGTGTAGTCTGCATATCACAGATATGATGTTAATGAGCCTTCCTCCAATCCTGATGCCACATTCTTCTTCATATAGTCCAGAATTTTTGGATTATTTGCTCAGCATATAGATTGAATAAGTATGGTGAAAGGATAAAACCCTGACACACTCCCTTCCTGATTTTAAACCATGCAGTATCCCCTTGTTCTGTTCAAATGACAGCCTCCCGATCTATGTGCAGGTTTCTCATAAGTACAGTTAAGTGTTTTGGAATTCCCATTCTTCTCAATGTTATTCACAATTTGTTATGATCCACACAATCAAATGTCTTTGCATAGTCAATAAAACACAAGTAAACATCTTTCTGGTAGTCTTTGCTTTGAGCCAACGTCCATATAACATTAGTTATGATATCCCTTGCTCCATGTCCCCTTCTGAATCCAGTTTGCATTCTGGAGTTCCCTGTCAATATACTGCAGCAACCATTTTTAAAATATCTTTAGTAAGATTTTACTTGCATGTGATATCAATAATATTGTTCCATAATTTCCACATCCTGTGGTGTGATAGTTGGAGCTGCGTGTCAACTTGGCTGGACCACAATTCTGTGTGGTTCAAGCAATTGTGATGTGAGTTATTCCCATGATGAGATCAGATGTATATGTTTTGAGTAGCCAATTGGTTGAAAGGGAGTTTTCTTAGGGGTGTGGCCTGCTTCCAATATATTCATGGACATCCTGGGAAGAGATACTCTTCTGTGGATAGGGATCCTGTTATGCTGCCTACAACTGTCCTTGAGTGAACAATCCACTATTTGGCCTGGAGATCTTGGATTCATTCTTCATTTGTTGGAGTCAACTGCCGGTATACTGCTACCAGTCTTGAACTTGTCAGCCTCCTGCATCTGCGTGAGTCAGGAAAAGTCTCCAGCTTGACGTTTGATCCAAGAACTTGGGACTTGCCAGTTTCTATAAGTGTGTGAGCCATTTTCCTAAGATAAATTTCTCTTCGTTTATATGTATATATAAGCTTTACTGACTTTGTTTCTCTAGAGAACCCAGCATAGCACATGTGGGATCATCTTTCTTTGGAATGGGTACAAATATGGATCACTTCCAGTCAGTTGGCCAGGTAGCTGTCTTCCAAATTTCTTGGCATAGCTGAGTGAGTGCTTCCAGCAGGACATCCATTTGTTGAAACATCTCAATGGGTATTCTGTCAATTCCTGGAGCCTTGTTTTTCAATTCCTTCAGTGCAGCTTCAACTTCTTCCTTCAATATATTGGTTCTTGATCATATGCTTCCTCCTGAAATGGATGATAATCTACCAGTTCTTTTTGGTACAGTGACTCTGTGCATTCCTTTCATCTTCTTTTAATGTTTCCTGAATCATTCAATATTTTTCCCATAGAATTTTTCAATATTGCAACTCAAGGCTTAAATTTTTTCCTCAATTCTTTCAGCTTGAGAAACATCAAGAATGTTCTTCCTTTTTGGTTTTCTAACTCCAACTCTTTGTAAATTCATTACATAATTGACTTTGTCTTCTAGAGCTGCTCTTTGAAATCTTCTGTTCAGCTCTTTTATTCTGTTGATTCTTTCATTTGCTTTAGCTAATCTCTCTTCAAGGGCAAGTTTCAGAGTCTATGTGGACATCTATTTTGGTCTTTTCCTCCT
This sequence comes from Orycteropus afer afer, assembly GCF_000298275.1. Taxonomy (NCBI): domain Eukaryota; kingdom Metazoa; phylum Chordata; class Mammalia; order Tubulidentata; family Orycteropodidae; genus Orycteropus; species Orycteropus afer. Next base: position 2,090,920 of record NW_006921865.1, on the reverse strand, counting down.
TTCCTGTCTTTTTAACAACTTCTTGTTTTATTTACGGATGACGTTCTTGATGTCATCCCACAATTCTGATTTTCTGTCATTGGTGTTCAATGCATCCAATCTATTTTTTAAATTATCTCTAAATTCAGGAGGGATGTAACCAAGGTCATATTTCGGCTCCTTTGGACTTCTTTTAAGTGTCTTCAGCTTCAACTTGAACTTGTGTATGAGTAGTTGATGGTTTGTTCAACAGTCAGTTTCTAGCCTTGTTTTGGCTGTGGATATTGAGTTTCTCCATCAACTTTTGCCACAGATGTTTTCAGTCTGATTCTTGTGTAGTCCATGTGGTGAAGTCCACATATATAGCCACCATTTGGGTTGTTGACAAAGGTGTTTGCAATGAATAAGTTGTTGCTCTTGCAAAATTTTATCATGTGATCTCCAGCATTATTTCTATCACCAAGGCCATATTTTCCAACTACTGGTGATTTTTCATTTCCAACTTTTGCATTCTAATCACCAGTGATAATTAACACATCTTGATTGCATTTTTGGTCAATTTCTGACTGCAGAAAATCAAAAAACAAACTCAATGCTCATAGTGACCCTTCCTTGGGTTTCTGAGGTGGTATTACTAAGGAAGTAGATTGCCCAACCTTCCTTCTGAGGATGGCTGGTGTGTTTGAACCACCATCCTTCTGGTTAGCAGTCAGATGCCTTAAATGGGTAAAAATCTTCAATTTCCTCATCTTTGGCTTTGATGATTGGTGCATAAATTTGAATAATAGTAATATTGACTAGCAGCTCTGGTAGCGCAGTGCCTAAGGCACTTGACTACTAACCAGAAAGCTGGTGGTTCAAATCCACTAGCCGCTCCTTGGAAGGAAGGTTGCACAATCTACTTCCATAGTGATACAGCCTTGGAGACCCAAGGAGGGGTTGCTATGAGTCAGGACCGACTCAACAGTACATAACAACAACAACAACAACAGAATTGACTGGTCTTCATTGTAGGTGTATGGATATTATCCTATCACTGACAGCATTGTACTTCAGGATAGATCTTGGAACATTCTTTGTAATGATGAATACCATGCCATTCCTCTTCAGTTTGTCACTCACGGCATGTTGTTGTTGTTGTTATGTGCCATCGAGTCAGCCCCGACTCACAGCAACCCCTCCTTGGGTTTCTGAGGTGGTATCACTACAGAAGTAGGATTGCCCAACCTTCCTTCCGAGGAGTGGCTGGTGAGTTTGAACTGCCAGCTTTCTGGTTAGCAGTCAAGTGCCTTAGGCACTATGCTACCAGAGCTCCTTCATTCACAACATAGCAGATCATATGTCTGTCTGACTCAAAATGGCCAAACCTCATCCATTTCTGTTCACTATGCCTAGGATATCAATCTATATATATTCTATTTCATTCTTGGAAACTTCTAATTTTCCTAGATTCATACTTCATGCATTATTAATGGATATTTGCACTATTTCTTCTCATATTGAGTCATGCCACTTCAGCAAGTGGAGGTCTCAAATCTTTGTTCTTTCCACATCACTAAGGACAGCTCTATTCTGAAGAAGCAGCTCTTTCCTAGTCATATTTTGAGTACCTTCCAAACTGAGGGTCTCATCTTCTGGCACTATATCAGACAATGTTTCAGGACTATTCATACAGTTTTTCAGTAACATATAAGACAGTGTTTCACTGCTATCCATAAGGTTTACCCTGGACAATTCTGTGAGAAGTGGATGGCCTTTTCCTTCTTTTGAGTCTGTCTTAATCTGGAAGCTCCACTGAAACCTGTCCACCATTGGTAACCTGTTGACATTTGAAACCCCAGTGACATAACCTCCAGCCTCACAGCAACAAACAAACCACCACAGGATGACAAACTGACAGACAAGTTTGTCTCCCTTAGCTGTTCCAAACTCCTCCACTCATGTTTCCTGGCCTGCCCTACTTATTCTGGCCCTCCAAAAGCTTATAAAGCCCATAAAGATTATGTACTAAAAAATTTACCATACTCAAAGGATAAACATTAAATTTTACTATTCTTTTTTTCATTTGAGGCCTAAGTAACATGCCTACCATAACTGCTATTTTCTAGAGTATTTGGAAATTCTTATTAATTTGATAAGAAAAGAGAAAGCTATAACTAAGAGATAAAATAGTCATTATGCAAAAATATTAATTTGCAGGGAAAATTCATATGAATTGGCAAAGAAACTATAGATTTATTAGAGTTTAGAAATTTGCAAAATATGTGATCAAAATGGTCCCAATTATGTGTCTCCTTTGATTCTTCTTCTTCTTCTCAGGATGTTGTAATGTTGGAGTGGTTCAGGGGTTAATTTTTGTTTCTTTCCTCCAGGAACTCTCTGAAAATTTCACATAGTCTCATGGTTTAAAATTGTATGTGTTGATTTTCTCTAAATTTTTATCTCCATCTCCTACCTATTCACCAAACCAGATTTGCATATTCAACTGCCAACTCTGCCTTTCCATTTGATGTTTACTAGATATCCCAGACTTAAGATGTTGAAAACTGAACTCCCACTTGTCTTCCCTAAACTTGTTTCACAACCAACCCCCTCCATCTTGGGTATTGACAACTGCATCATTGAAGTTGTTTGGTAAAAAATCTGAAAACTGGAGTTCTGCTAAGGTGGTGGAATGGGCAGATACACTACACAGACCCTCTTAAACAAAGAAAACAGGAACCAATTAACACAGATACAGAAGATAATCCTGGAGGCCTGAGCTTTGAAAGGAAGGATACAGGAGTGGACTAAATTCCAACCAGTAAAAGAACATGCATGAAAACACCCAAAAAAGGAGCCATACGGTGCTGTGGACTGTCAATGATCCTGACAGCATGGACAGCTTGAATATTGCCAAGTGTGTCAGGACCTAGAATTAACCTAAAAATTGGTCCTGCTAGCCAGGGGCTGCATGGAGGACTGCCTTGATGGCTGGTGAATAAAGGGGAAGCAGCAAAGAGGGAGATGGGCTGATCTGTGGACTTTCGGCTGTCCAGAGGGTGCACCCATTTTGAATGTTTACAAACAGCTTGGCCATTTTGGATATTTAAAGCAAGAGAGTTCTCCCAGATTCCAGGGAACTAAGAATAGGCTCCACTTGCCAGGGACCACAAGGACATATGAGACACAAAGGACTGGAAAGGCATGATATTCCCCTTGTTAATCTTATACCCCATGCCCTCTTGCTGAACAAAGGTGCAGCTCTCCTTCACTTCCACCCACTTTCTAGACTGGCAGGAATTCCACTTCACACTTTGTGCTCTGATGGAGCCTAGGTGCCCTGCTCTGCCCTGCCCAGATATTTTTTTTTTTTTTTCCTTTTTTTTTAGTTTGTTTGATTTTTGTCTGTTTAAAAATTACTATTATTATTATTGTCCTTTTTATTATTATTCTTACTTCTTCCCTTATCAAGTTCCAATTTTCAGCTTTTTCTCTCTTCCTCATTCCTGGTACCCATTTTTTTCTTTCTTGTTGTTTTCTGCATTCATTGTTTTTCTTTTTATATTTTTCCAATTTTTTTTCATCATTTTCCTACTATACCTCTTTCTCTTATTCCCCATCTACTAATAATATTACAGGATTTCCCCTCTTTTTGTAATCATATTTCTTTTGGATTTTTAAAATATTTCTTTAAATATTTTCTCTCATTTATTGCCTTTCCTTCTCTTCTTCTTTTTTTCTTTTGATGATTGTTCCTGTGTTTATGAAGTATGTGTTCTCTGTCCTCTTGCTTTTATTTTTGATGACTTTTTGATTGCTACTTTTGTCTGACTGAGTGGGAGATAGCAACAGTGCCTATATGATCCAACCACACCTGCGCCTCCTACAGCTCCACTTTCTGAGTGAGAGCGACCATTTACTTCTGCAACAGCTGGCCAGTGAGGTCCTGATTCACTCTTAACTGCCCTTCAGAGACAGTAAACAGTAATCTGTGCAGCCATTCTCATTCTTTATCACACCTACCAGGAGGTAGGTGGTGAATGCATAAGTGCTGCCAACTAGCGACTAGAAGAGCACAGAGCACAGTACCCTGTGTACTCAGATACATCCAAAAAAGAAAAAAGAAAAATCTTGGGAGAATCACTCTACTCTAACATACAATCAGCAATTAAATATAAATGCAACAAAGTTACAATGTCTCAGAGACAACAGACCATCACAGTCCACACAAAGAAGCAAAATAAAGCAGCAGAAACAAGTGAGCAGGATAGAAACCCAGAACACATACCTGAGGAAGAAGCAGTATTGGAACTCCCTGATAAGGAATTCAAAAGAATTATATTTAGGTACCTTCAACAGCTTGAGAGAGAGACAAGGAAAACATTGATAAAATTAAGGAAAACACAGAAAAAACCCTAGAACAATTTTGGAAGGAAAAAATGACAAAACAAAGGAAAATTAGAAATGATACAAAATCTACAGATAGAAATCCAGAAGAATAATGCTAAATTTTTAAAAATAGATACCACATTGAAAGGGCAAAGGAGTAGAATCAAATCAATGGAGGATAGAAATAATAAGATTGAAGACAAATATCTGAATACTTCTTTGGAAAGAGATCAATAAGGAAAAAAAGATCAAAAAAATGAAGAAAGACAAAGATTCATGTGGAATACCATCAAAAGGAATAACCTACACATAATTGGAATTCCAGAACACAAAGAGAAAAAGAAAACCACTGAGAAAATCATCCAACATTTGTTGGAAGAGAATTTCCTTGATAAGATGAAAATATATCCATTCAGGAAGTCCAACAAACCCCAAACAGGATAAACCCCAAAAGAAAATCACCAAGATATATCATCATCAAACTCATCAAAACCAAAGACAAGGAAAGAATCCTGAAAGCAGCACAAGAAAAATGAAAAGTTATCTACAAAGGACAACCAATAAGAATAAGCTCTAATTTCTCAGCAGAAACCACGCAAGTGACAAGGCAATGGGATGGTATATATAAAA
>NW_006921865.1:2084479-2085092 GCF_000298275.1 Orycteropus afer afer | reverse complement strand
TTGAACCACCAGCCTTCTGGTTAGCAGTCAAGTGCTTTAGCCACTATGCTACCAGAGCAAACAAAATAGTAGAACCAATAATAGCAAACAACAGCTGACCATTAATACACATGATGACAAAATCCAGAAACCAGCAGTTATGGAAGTTTCCAAAGTAAAATAACCTTACAAGATTGTAAACAGGGAACCAGAGACATCAGATGGCAAATGAGGACTACTACAAATCAAAAAGAGGAAAATAGTACTGTAGTTACAGAACAAGAGAGTTGCAAGATAGAATGGACTGTTCTAAACTCAGGGAGAAAATTATAAATCACAGGGTTACCTCAAAGAAAAATTATAAACCTTCACATCACAACAAAAAAGAGGACAAGCAGAAATATTTAGCAAACACTAAAACAATAGCAATGAAGAAAATGATAAAATGATTCCTAAACCAAATGAGATCAGCAAAGAAGATTATATGGAACAAAGAATCCAGGAACACCATGAGAAAACACATAATAAGATGATAGGAACAAATTTATACTTGTTGATAATTACACTGAATATCAATGGAGTAAATGCAACCACTCAAGAGATGGAGAGTTGCAGACTGGATAAGAAAACATAG
>NW_006921865.1:2078893-2083819 GCF_000298275.1 Orycteropus afer afer | reverse complement strand
AGGAGTGGCAATATTAATTTCTGATAAAATTGACTTTAAGACAAAAACCACCATAAGAGACAAGGAAGGACATTATATAATGATTAAAGGATCAATTAAACAAGAAGATGTAACAACAATAAATATCTATAGACCCAATGAAAGAGCCCCCAAATACATAAATCAGACTTTAACACAGTTGAAAAGATAAATAGATGAGTCTACAGTCATAGTGAGAGACATTAATACACCACTTACAATGAAAGATAAAGCAACTGGAAAGAAACTCAACAAAGACTCAGAAGAACTAACAACCCAATCCACTAACTTGACCTTACAGACATCTACAAAGCAGTTCACCCAACAAGAGCACACTACACATTCTTTTCCAGTACACCTGGAAAATACTCCATGATAGACCATATATTAGGCCATAAAGCTACACTTAATATACTTAAAAACATTGAAACACTGCAAAGCATCTTCTCAGATCACAATGCTGTAAAATTAGAAATCAGCAGTAAGAAGATCAATGGAAAAAGAGCAAAGATATGGAAACTGAACAACACCTTCCTTAAGAATGACTGGGTAATAGTAGAATTAAAAATGAAATTAAAAATTTCTTTGAGTCAAAATTGAATGAAAACACAAAATACCTAAATCTTTGGGACACAGAAAAAGAGGTGATCAGACGCCAATTATAGCAATAAATGCACACATTGAAAAAGAAAAAAGAGCCAAAATCAACACTTTGAACCAACAACAATTAGAAAAACAACAGCAAGAAAAGCCTATAGGCACCAGAAAAAAAGGAAATAATAAAGATTTGAGCAGAAAAGCAATGAAACAGAAAATAAAAAGACAATAGAAAAAAAGCAACAAGATGAGAAGTTGGTTTTTTCAAAAGAATAATAAAATTGACACCCACTGCAAATTTAACAAAGAAAAGAGGGAAAGAATACAAATAACATGAATAAGAAATGAACTGGGTGACATCACAACAGAATCAACTGAAATGCAAAGGATACTATGAAGAACTGTACTCCAACAAATTTGAAACTCTAGAAGAAATGCACAGATTTCTAAAAACACACTACTTACCTAAACTAACACAGACTGAGGTGGAAAAGTTGAATAGACCCACAAAAAAAAAATTGACCCAAAAAAGAAGAAATTGAATAGGTCATTAAAAAATCACCAACAAAAGAAGTCCTAGCCCAAATTCTACCAAATAATTTTACCAGATAATTTCACCAGATAATTCTACCAAAAGTTCAGAGAAGAATTGACACCAATTCTACTCAAACTATTGCAGAATACAGAAAAGGATGGAATCCTCCCAAGTTCATTTTATGAAGCAAGTATAACCTTGGTACCAAACCAGGCAAAGACATCACTCAAAAGGAAAACTACAGATCGATATCCCTCATGAATATAGATGCAAAAATCTTCAACAAAATCCTAGCCAACAGACTCCAACAACAAATCAAGAAAATAATATATTATGATCAAGTGGGGTTCATAGCAGCTATGCAAGGATGGTTCAACATTAGAAAACCAATCAACAACATCCATCACATAAATGAAACAAAGGAAAAGAAGCACTTGATCATATCAATCAATGCAGAAAAGGCATTTGATAAAATTCAATACCCATTCCTTATAAAAACTCTCAGAAAAAATAGGAATAGAAGGGATATTTTTCAACATAATAAAGAACATAAATGTAAAACCAACAGCTGACATTATTCTCAATGAAGAGGGCCTGAAACCATTCTCCTTGTGAACAGGACCCAGACAAGGATGCCCTCTATCACCATTTCTATTCAATATTGTATTAGAAGTCCTACCCAGAGCAATAGGAGCTCTGGTAGCATAGTGTCTAAGGCACTTGACTGCTAACCAGAAGACTGGCAATTCAAACCCACCAGCCACTCCTCAGAAGGAAGGTTGGGCAATCTATTTCTGTAGTGATACTGCCTCAGCAACCGAAGGACAGGTCGCTATGAGTCGGGGCTGACTCGACAGCACATAACAACAACAACATCCAGAGCAATAAAGCAAGAAAGGGAAATAAAAGGCTTTCAAATTGGTAGGCAAGAAGTCAAACTATCCCTATATCCTGATGATATGATCTTATACATAGAAAACCCAAGAGACTCAGCAGAAAAACTACTGGAACTAATTGAGAGATTTAGTACAGTGACAGGATACAAGATCAATCCAAAAATCAGTTGGATTCCTCTACACGAGCAAAGAGATTGCTGAAAAAATAATAATAATAATAATAATAATAATAAGGAAATCAATACCATTTACAATCCAAAAAGCCAAACTCACTGCCATGGAGTCAGTTCCAACTCATGGAGACCCCTCATTGGGTTTCCAAGGCAGTATCTCTATGGAAGTAGATTGCCCAGTATTCCTTCAGAGGAGTGGCTAGTAGGTTTGAACAGCCAGCTTTCTGCCTAGCAGTCAAATGCCTTAGGCACTGCACCAACAGAGCTCCCCCATTTACAATAGCTACCAAAATAAATAAATAAGTAAATACTTGGGAATAAATCTTATATATATACCGGGGACACAAAAGACTTGTAAAAGAAAACTACAAAAGACTACTTCAAGAAACCATAAGAGATCTACATAAATGGAAGAACACACCATGCTTGTGAAGAGGAAGATTGAACATTGTGAAAATGTCAATTCTACCCAAAACAATCTATACATTCAATGCAATCCCAATCCCGATCCCGTCATCTTCTTTAAAGATATGGAAAAACCAATCTCTCACTTTGTATGGAAAGGAAAGAGACATCAGATAAGCAAAGCACTATTGAAAAGAAAAACAAAGTAGGAGGTCTCACAGTCCCAGATCTCAAAACTTACTATACAGCCACAGTAGTCCAAACTCCCTGGTATTGGTGTAATTAAAGACACATAGACCAATGGAATAGAATTGAGAATCCAAAATAGATCCATCAACTTATGGTGAGCTGATCTTTGACAAAGTGCTGAAATACATTAAATTGGCAAGAAGTGGTTTCTTTAACAAATGGTCCTGGCAAAACTGGAGATCCATTTGCAGAAAAATGAAACAAGATCTGTACCTCACATCATACACAAAAACTTACTCCAGATGAATTGAAGACTTAAATGTGAAACCTAAAACTATAAATTTCCTCAAGGGAAAAATAGGGGCAAATTCAGGGGCCCTAATATATGGCATAAAGAGACTCTCAAGCATAACTCAAAATGCACAAACATCAGAAGATATACTAGATGAAAGGGATCTTCTAAACATTAAATTTTTATGTGTTTCCAAAGACCTCTCCATAAAAGTCAAAAGAGAAGCTACAAAAAAATATTTGGCAATGACATATCTGACAAGAGACTTATCTCTAAAAGTTATAGAAAACTCCAACACCTCAACAAGAAAAAGACAAACAATCCAATTTAAAAATGAGCAGAAGATTTGAATAGACACTTTACCAAAGAGGATATTCAGGTGGCCAATAAACACATGAAGAAATGTTCACAATCATTAGTCATTAGAGGACGTAGAAAGATTGGGACTCTCATACACTGCTGGTGGGACCGTAAAATGATCCAACCACTGTGGAAAGCAGTATGGCAATTCCTTAAAAAGTTGGAATTAGAAATACCATTTGACCCAGTAATTTCATTGCCAGGTATAGATCCTAAAGAAGTGAGAGCCAGGACAAGGACAGATATATGCACACCCCTGCTCACAGCAGAACTATTTACAATAGCAAAAAGATGAAACAATCTAGGTGCCCAACAAAACAAAAATGGATAACCAAACTATGGTACATAACACAATGGAATACTATGCAACCCTAAAGAGTAAAGTAGAATCTGCAAAACACTGCATAATGCAGATTAACTTGGAGGACATTATGCGGAGTGAAATAAGTCAATTACAGAAGGACAAATACTGTATTAGTCCACACCTGAGCCCATCATTGTACCCACCATATCAATCCATCTTGTTGAGGGTCTTCCCCTTTTTCGCTGACCTTCCACTTTACCAAGGATGATATCCTTCTCCAGGGAATAGTCCCTTCTGACAATGTGAACAAAGTGAGTGAGATCAAGTCTGACCATTCTCAGTTCCAAGGAGCATACCAGCTGCACTTTTTTCCCAGGACAGATTTGTTCATTCTTCTGGTAATTCATGGTACTTTCAGTGTTCTTTGCCAACACCACAATTCAAAGGTATCAACGATTCTTCTGTGTTTCTTATTCATTGTCCAGCTTTCACATGCATATGAGGTGAGAGAGTAGGGTGTGGCTTACAGTTTCAGAGGTGAGAAGTTCAAGTTCAGGGTGCCAGCTCTAGGGGCTAGGTAAATGCCACTCAACCTTGGGCCTCTTGTTCCAGGCCCATTGGAGTTGGAGTCATCTCATAACTCAGGCAACTGTAGGCTGCTGAGGCTTATGAACTCAAGGTTGGCAGATAAAATGGCACTATCTCAAGATCAGCAGGTCAAATTGCAGGACACTTGTTCAAGTCCAGAAACAGTCTCAAGATCAGCAGGCAACATGGCAGGCTACTGGTTCAAGTCCAGAAACTGGAGATGAAGACTCAGCTAAATGCAGGCTCGAAAATGTGTCAAAAAGCTAGAAATCTTCCTCAAAGCTACTCCATATATATTGGAAGCAGGCCAAACTCCAAAAGCAACTAATTATCTGCTCATAGCAGATTCTATGGGGATAAAAAGCCAGGAACCTGGACAGAGGAGCAGTCAGCCCCAGGTACAACTCAGGGATGCACAAAACAGCAGGGCAGAAGAGCAGGAGAAAGGGGATTAAAAGCCAGGAAGACAGACAGAGGTACAGTCAGCCACAGGGACTCAGTTGGGGGTGATACTAGAGGTCTCCAACAGCAAGACAAACTTGTCTGTCAGTTTGTCCTACTGTGATGAC
>NW_006921865.1:2062598-2076193 GCF_000298275.1 Orycteropus afer afer | reverse complement strand
TAAAAGAACTAACAGATCTGTCCTGAAGGAAGGGCAGCCAGAATGCTCCTTGGAAGCAAGAATGGCCAGACTTTGTCTCACCTATTTTGGTCATGTTGTAAGAAGGGACCAGTCCCTGGAGAAGGATGTCATGCTTGGTAGGGTGGAGGGTCAACGGAAGGGAGGGGGGGCCTTCAACGAGATGGATTGACACGGTGGCTGCAATGATGGGCTCAAGTATAGCAGGGATTGTGGGGCTGGCACGGGATCAGGCAGTGTTTGGTTCTGCTGTGCATGGGGTCATTATGAGTCGGAAACGACTCAACAGCACTTAACAACAACAGCAACAGCAGATTCTACCATGGAACTGATTTCACCACATCCATTCTCATCATGGGTAATAACTACATCCAGGTGCCACTCAAAACCATGGCCTAGCCAAGCTGATATACAATCCTAAGTGCCACATCCTCTCATACTCTACATCCAACTCATTTTTGATCCTATTCACCAGCTGCTGTTGAGTGGATTCCAACTCACAGCAACCTCATTTGTGACACATTAGAACTGTGCTCTGTAGGGCTTTCAAAGGGTGTTTTTTTCAGAGGTAAATCGCCAGACTTTTCTTCCAAGGTGCCTCTGGGAAGACTTTAAAATGCAACTTTTCAGTTAGCACCCCAGCACGTTAACTATTTGCTCCACCCAGGGATATCTTGATCCTATTATCTTAGTCTTTAAAATACATCTGATCACTTTGATCCACCTGGAGCTGTAGTCCTGGTCCAAAGCATATTATTAATACATGTGTGGATCAATAAAACAACCTCTTGATAGGTTTACACTTATCCCTTTACAGTCTATTCTCATAACCGTAGCCAAAGTTATCCTTTTAATTTATGGGTCAGAACATGCCACTCCTCTGCTCAAAACCCTGAAATGCTTTCCTTTTTTTTTTTTTTTTTGTTGGAGGAAAAGCTAAAATTTTTACATGTGTTGACAGGCCCTATATGATCTGCATCCCTCCCACAACTCTGGATTTTTCTCCTGCTCCTATTTCCTCTCACTCAGCCATTCCAGTCCCACTGGTGTCTTTGCTGCTCTTTGTGTACATTCTGCATTGAGGTGTTTGCTTAAGCTGTTTCCTCTGTTGAGAATGTCCTTTCTTCCAGAAACCTACTTTTCTAACTTCCTTGTTCCCTTGAAGTCTTTGTTTGAAATTGATTACTTCAAAGATGTTTCTCTTATCACTTTACTTAGTTCTGCACACCTTCTCCCTCCCAGCACCCCTGATCCCTGTTACCATACTCTACTTTGTGTCTTATCAATAACAATTATTACTATATATGAAATGAAATACCTATGATGATCCCAGCATGTTTTTTGGGAGAAATTTAATCAACTAATTGTAAAAGTATATGCTGAACAAAAATGTCTAAAATGAGCTAAGAAGTTTTCAAATAGAAGAGCAAAGAATGTAAAGCAAAGAAAGAAATTCTTAATCTCACTTAGGTTTACTTAATTAATATAGTTATAAGTTACTATTTTTCAACTGATTGGTATTGTGAAAATTAAATCCAGTAAGATATAGTGACAAATATAAGGTAAATGCATTGTTCATAAGGGCAATAAACTAGCATGCCCTTTTCTGAGGTAGTTTGGCAGTTCTAGATAAATTAATATGTTTAAACCCTTGTATCAACCTTCCTTCTCTGGGCTATAAAAATGTTTCAACCTACACATAGAGATGGAGAAAGATGTTAACTATTATGTTTATCAAGGAGCTCTGGTGGTGCAGTGAGTAAGGCATATGGCTGCTAACCAGAAAGTCAGATGTTTAAATCCACTAACTGCTCCATGGGAGGAAGATGAGGCAATCTACTTCCATAAAGATTTACAGCTTTGGAAACCCTATGGAGATTACTATGGGTTGGAATCAGTTCAGTGGCAATGGGTTTGTTTTTTGGTTTATAATATTTTTTAGAATAACAGGGTTGGAGACAATCTAAAAGTACATTGTTGTTGTTGTTGTTATGTGCCGTCGAGTTAGACCCGACTCATAGTGACCCCTCCTTGGGTTTCCGAGGCAGTATCACTATGGAAGTAGATAGCCCCATCTTCCTTCCGGTGAGTGGCTGGTGGGTTTGAACCGCCATTCTTCTGGTTAGCAGTCAAGTGCCTTAACCACTATGCTACCAGAGCTCCCAAAAGTACATTATTAGGAGGAAAATGTACTTAGCTGAAACACTGTTCACCAAACTATGGTTTCCCTCCTTAGAGGGAAGTAGAATTCACAGGAAGTCTGGTAATCTAAGCAAAGAAGCCACGAGCTTCTTTGCAGTTGATTCCAGAGCTGAGTCATATCACATGATCAGTTTAATTAGGAAGCTGCCATTGACACAATCCGACTTAGCATTTGACCCAAACACTACTGAGCTACTATTACCACTGCTGCACTAAGCTTGGGACACCTTCATCTATAACTTGAACACTTTCTAAAATTATCTGTGTCTGTTTTTTTTTTTAAGATTCATTCAAGATTCAGAATTCTAGATATGAGCATTCAGTTCACTAAGAATAGTTTTCATATCCTCTTCACCAGAAGAGAGAGAGAGGTTAAGGGAGTATCTTCTACTATGCTTTAAGTAGTGGCAGTAGAAACTAGTTCTCACTGAGTCACACAATTCAGGGGTTCCCCAAAACAAGTAGAAAGTAAAGATGCAAGACAACCTCAAAATGAGAAATGCCCATTACTCTTTATTTTTGACAGCTTAATATGTGCAGATGAAAAGATGGCTCCTGCCTGTAATGCAACTCTGCCTTGTATTAAAATCAACAACAAATTTACATCCTCTCACAAAGCAGCAAAACCCATGGCCATCATGCCAATTCCAACTCATAGAGACCATAAAGGACAGAGTAGCACTGCCCCCAGAGAGTTTCAAAGGCTGCAAATATTTACAGAAGCAGACTGCCTCATCTTTCTCCCACAGAGAGGCTGGTGGTTCTGATCACTGACCTTTTGGTTAGCAGCTGAATATCTGACCACCGCACCCCAGAGCTTCTCTCGAAGAATAACACTTCCAAATTTATGAGTTACTGCAGTTGGTTTCATTTCTGAACGGTGAGTAATGACAATTGCTCCTCAAATTTTGTTGCTTTCTTTTTGTTGACTGATATGCACTAAATTGTCCCCCTCATATCATAGTGGGACTCTTAGAAAAATTAAGAAGTTTTAAAATATATAAATAGATATACTACAGTGAGCAAAATAAGACTAGGGTCCTCTTTGCACTGATTGTGAGCTCATTTAATAACAATCTTTCTCTACTGCCAATTCACATTTGTTTTGCTATATCCAAAACCTCAGCTGGTTGGGGATCTCTGACTGGTAGTCACCTAAAAATCTCTCCTGATGGATTGTGTTGATCCTGTGTATATGGCTTTCATTGATTTTTATTACTGAATTTGGAAATATGAGGAAAGCCCTCTCTTCCTTTGACAGCTTTTCAGTTCATCCAGTAAATGAATTAGAGTATCTCACTAAAATGTTGCATATGTTCCCTGTATAATTCAGAGGGGTTCGCTAGATATTGAGATTCTTTTCTAGTCTGCAAGAATAAAATGCAAAGTGATTTTCTGTTTAAGTTGCTGGGAATATGCTTATATGCTAAGTCTGGGAAGCCATTGTATTTCAAGATTTTTATCACTCACTTTCTGGTATGTACATTCCTTAACCAAGGCATGCAGAATATCTGTTATTTTCTGTTCTTTAAGAGACACTATCAGAATGATGTCCTAAATGTAATGGAGAAATATGATAACCCTTCAGATAATGAGATGTTCAAGGTCTCTGCAGACTAAACATGACTCAGAGTTAGATGTAGTCCTTGGGCAGAATGGTGAAATTCTGTTGGTGTCCTTGCTATATGGAAAGCAAACTAATTTTGTTTTTTGTTGTTCGGTGACATAGAGAAAAGCACCTATGAATTTCCAAGAGCTGTACCCCAATTCTTTTATATTGAACTTACATCTTCTCTAGGGGCTATGGTAGAATCATACACAAGACAGTTGACCAATATGTGTTTTATTTTGTTTTAATTTCTGAGATATCATACCAGAGCTCTAGTAGTTCAGTGGCTAAGGCATTTGGCTGCTAACCAAAAAGTCAGCAGTTCAAATCCACCAGGTACTCTGAGGGAGAAAGATGAAGCAGTCTGCTTCTGTAAAGATGTACAGCCTAAACATATGCAGTAGTTCTGCTCTATTCCATAGAGCCTCTATGAGTTGAAATGGACTCAATGGCAATACCTTTGGTTTTGGGTTGGAGATAGAATACATGACTTAGGCCAGTAAATAAAGTCTACTATTCTGGGTGGTGGGGGTGATGGGGATGGAGAATCACTCAGGTTTAGTAGAAATTAACATGGAGTGAATTCCTTATCCTGCTAGATATACAGTGCCACTTGGATCAAAATCCATTTATTATTTGATTTTCCTGAGCTCTCACTCTGACTGCAAAGGCATTCTATGTTCCCAGAAATTTATTAAGTTCAAAGTTACTGTCACTGTGAAATGCTGCACTTGGGTAGGCCCAATTCTCCCATGCACAGTTAGATGCATGAAGAAAGAGGTGTTCCTTTAGTTTAAAGTAATACTCTTTATATGTAGTTATGATTTTATTACAAGATCACTTCCATAGGGTAGGGCTCTCAACCTGTTTCACATTATGACATACAGAAAAATGATATTTCTATAGTATTATCAGAGTAAATGGAGAGGTCAGCAGAGTTAGATGTGTTTGGCTTGGAAACTGAAGCTGCCCTTGTACCACCCACCTCTTTGAAGGCTGAGAGAAAGAGTATACTGTGTCCATCAATTACGGAATTTTGCTTTAGAATGCTTGATATCATCTCCATTTGGCTCTGGCTCTGTGCACCAGGTTAGGTTTGGAAACAAGTGTACATACATCTCATACTCATGGTGACTTATGCTGGCCTGGCAATCACTACAGTTTGAGATTTTTAGGTTAGAGAAGCACTGTATTACCTTAATCTACTGGGCATTTATTTCAGACACAAAGATCCTATGTAAATTTTTCCACAACCAAAGATTTCCTAAGGTCAGTCCATTCTGTTTTACATGCCAGCTCTGATGTTTACTAGAGCACCCATGTCTACTTTTTTCTTGATTTTTAAGTTTCATTGCTTTGGTTGGGTGTTTAAGTTCTTATATTTTCCTTAGATTCGCAGGATCCTCCCATGCCTGTTGAAATCAGGCAACTTCTTCCAGCCATGAAGGGTCCTAACAGGGCTTATGCTTTTGGAGAGCAGTCATCAAAAATAACTTTTTGCAGATGCTGACTCTCTCTGGCAGCATTATTTCTCAAGGTCTTGATGAAAGGAAAAATATTTAGTGCCCTTTTGAGAGGATATATATAGAGAATAGTTAAGAGGATCATGCAAACTAGATACACTGTAATACTCATATTTTGCAAAGTATTTTCATTTTCTCTCTCATATTAACAAGGTAATTCTGGTACTTCAACTTCACTTATTGTGGGTAAACATTGCATCCAGACTTCTGTCAGCCAGCTAAGTAAACATTTGAAACAAGATCCAATTTCTCAACCTAACACACAGAAACCATAACCTAGTGTTACTCATATTGATAAATTTAGCCTGATTCTCCTTCACTAGATAGATATCATAAGACTTTATACCCACATGTTATTGTTGTTGTTATGTGCCGTCCAGTCAGACCGGACTCACAGGGACCCCTTCTTGGGTTTCCAAGGCAGTATCACTACGGAAGTAGATTGCCCCATCTTCCTTCCGAGGAGTGGCTGGTGGGTTTGAACCGCCAGCCTTCTGGTTAGCAGTCAAGTGCCTTAGACACTACGCTATCAGAGCTCCCAATAGAAGCTACAAATAATTGTTGATTTAAATGAACAAAGTTTTGCAATTGTTTTGTATGTAAAATTTAACTTCCTGGCACATGCTGAGACAGAGCTGTAGTTAAGTCTTATCTGAAAATAATGAGGGCAATGTGAGGTGAGAATTGGCTTGATATTGCAAAGGAATTGAAAGACCTACTGGCATCTATAAGTCAGGGAGGAGCAGACTCAAAAGATAAATGAGAGGTGGTTCCGCTGGCAATGTGGATTCAATCGAGATTTGATTACAAAGTCCCCAGTTTACAAACAAGGTCTATTCTTAACTGTGTCTTTAAGAATTTGTAGGTAAATCAGACCAGTAGCATATGGTTCTTATTTAGCCTCACTTTAGTGTAAGAATGCTAACCAAAAGGTCAGTGGTTTGAATCCACCAGCTTCATCATGGGAAAGAGAAGGCAGTCTGCTTCCATAAAGATTTAGAGCCTTGGAAACCCTATGAGGTTACTATGAGTCAGAATGAACTTGATGGCACTGGGTTAGTGCAAGAAAAGGCTGTAAGACTTTGCAGTGATTTAAAGCTGCACATGAAGCAAATGAAGGTGATGGTGATGAAGAATTTGTTGCAGTAGAGGCTGGTTCATTGTTTCAAAATGAGGGCAAATTTACATAACATTAATGGACAAGTAGGAATTGTCCATAAGTCTGACATTCATTTCCTATGGACAGGCTGTATGTACTCCAAATCTTACCTTAAGTCATCTGATTCTCTGATTCTCACTATTTTCCCAGAAAAATCCTCTGACATTCACAGTAAGAGAGTTGGCATGGCTGAACTGATACTGTAATTTGGTCATGAACAGAATCAAAATGTGCACATTGATCATAAATATCTATTTTGTTTTTTTGTAGGTGATTTATTATCTTTGTTTTAGAAGTTCCCTAAGGCTTAATTTGCATCTTGTTTTGAGAATTTAGGAATTAGATCTATTCATTTTCTTTAGGCATTCCTGTGCCATTGGAAGAAATTACCTTACCTCAAGGGTTGGAATTCTTCATGCTCTTTATATTTTTTTATGATAATTTTTTTTCCCCAGAAAACCTAATTGAGGTAAACACCTAATTCCAGGTGATGATATACTTATTTATTTTACTTCTGTGTGCTATGTCCTGAAACATTCCATTTCATTACTACCCACAGGATGTTTCTTGTCCTTCAGCCACTGCTAAGCCCCCACCTCCTGAAAAACAAAAACAAAACAAAGCAAAAAAATAAAACTACCCTCAAGCCTTCCACCTGTCATTCTGAGGAATGTGGCCTACAGCTGCTCTTCCTGGTTCTTGTTTCTGTATTTGTCAAGGTTCTTGTTACCAGCAAAAGAAAATAACTCTGGTTACTTTGAACAAAAAACAAATTTCTGCCACAATATCTGATAGCTATGGAAAACTGAAAAATAGAACTTAGAAAAGTGACATGAAGTAAGGGATGTTATGTAATTGGACACCAAGTCAACATCACATCCTATGAGCAGTTTGGTTGGAAGGATGATTTTGAACATTAGATGACCTATCTACAATTTTGCTATTATTTCTCTTGTTTGCTCTTATTCTCTTGATGGCTTTGTCCACTTCTTTTGGTCACTAAGAATAAGGGATAAGTTTCTCTATTTGTTTTAGATTCTATAGAGATTTATGGAGCCTGACTCCCAGTAGGACTCACACAAATGTCCAAATATATAAAGGGGGAGTGATATATGAGGTATATAAAATTAGTACACCCTTTTCATTCAGTATTACAGCGTATCATTGTGTCTCTGAAATAAAACATATTCACAAGTAAGTATTCTAGACTTCTCTATATGCTTTCTAGGACATCTTTATTTTTATCTCCTGTCTTCTAGGAAATTTATTGTGATGCTCAGGTTAACAGCTAAAGCAGAGAATTGAAAGAAGCCAAGAGAGTAAAGGAATTTCATCACAAAAGAACTAAAGATCTGGTGAGAGAGGAAAAGAAGGAAGAGAAAAGATATAGGAGTCAGAATGGACTGAGGTATTTTTAGAGAGGATTGGAGAGACAGAGAAAGAAAGAGAGAAAAGAGGAAGAAATTTCAGAGTGAAAGAGGAAAGCAAACTGCATATGAAAAGAAGCTTTAAGCTGCTCAGGATATGCTTTCAAGAGTCTGAGAAAATGCAAAGTTATTTTTCACAGTTTCTATTTGTTTTTTAGAGTTGTAGTTTCATGTTTTATGGAGAAAACATCAATAAGCACAGTTTTATCAGGGTTAAACTAAAAATAATATTCCTTATCCTATTTAATTTCTTTGGATTTGATTTCTACTTGGTCTGAAACTTGCCTCTTTTCATAGAACTCACGTCTTCTTATGTTCTATTGAAAATTCCACACCCTCTTCTCCTGGTTAATGTCTTTTTTTTTTTTTTCCCCCAAGGGATGTCTTTAGCTTGGGCCCTTTAAATTACTGTTCTGTAATATGTTGTTGTTGTTATGTGCCATCGAGTCGGCACCAATTCATAGCGACCCCTCCTTGGGTTGCCAAGGCAGTATCACTACGGAAGTAGATTGCCCCACCTTCCTTCCGAGGAGTGGCTGGTGGGTTTGAACCGCCAGCCTTCTGGTTAGCAGTCAAGTGCCTTAGGCACTATGCTACCAGAGCTCCTATATATGTTCTGTAATATCATACTTTTTTATCACCTTAGTTTTTGTTTCACTTTGCTCAACATCAAATGAAAGGAATCTATCCACATTCGGTACAAATGTAAAACTTATACTACAACCAGTGTGATTCAATGACAGTATAAACTGATAAAAGCCCTGAAAAAATACAATCCTGCACTGCAGTACTCCTACCACCCACATAGAGAGCTTTCCTTATACAAACTATAGCTCTTGAATGCAATAAACTAAAGCCCCAGCCATTGCAATCTAGTCCATTCTGACTCATAGCAACCTCCATTGGGTTTCCAAGGCTGTAAATCTTCATAGAAGTAGATTGCCTCATCTTCGTCCCATGGAGAAGCTGGTCGGTTTGAACCACTGACCTTCTCGTTAACAGCCACCAGTATGCCCACAGAGCTCCTTTAACTATGACCAATCATCATAATATTTCTCATTTGTTGTTTTTTGACTTTTGCAAATGCCAAATTTATTTTTTTAAAAAAAATACACAGAAGTGGGGGTGTGAACGCTGGGTGGAATTAGCTGAATGAGAAACAAATGTCCCATGTTTTCTGATTGGTATAGAATTCAGTGTGCAAACAGCAGTAGATCAATGAATGGGCTTTCTAAACCTTCTGTCAAGCCAGAAAGTTCACTATGTTTCTTCTAATTGTAAAGTACTGTAGGCCTTCAGTCTTACTACTTAGTATTCTAGCTTTAGTAAGTTTGGAGTTAATTGACAACTTTCCAGATTGTAGCAATAGTTTGTGACATTTAGTTTTAGATGTTATGAATTTTCTGTCTTTCATAAGTAATTAGAGGGCCTTTAGAAGAGACTACATTGAGTCCTTTAAGATAGACACCATTAAAATAACTTCATTAATTATGTTGACATATCTTCCTTTCTCTATGTAGAAAATGAACTCTTTTGAAAGCAGGAATTATGTGTTATTTTTCTCTGGGTTTTCAGAGCTCTGTAATAAATAGTATGCACAATACGTTTTAAAAAAATGACATATTTTAATACACCAAATGTATTCACTAGCAAATTTCTGAACAGAGAACCACACACAAGGGTAGCCCTGTTATGCCTAGAACACAAGTTGGTCTTGGCAACCCTGAAAACTCCCACAGCCTGGCCCTGCCATCAGGGCCTGTTGTGTGACCTTATGAATAGCAAGCTGAATATAGGTGGGAAGGCAAGGAGAGTACACCACAAGCATATATAGGTTTGGCAGAGGATATTTCTACATATGTGTTTTTATGTGCTATGAATATATTCAAGGATATTGTACAGCATACAGGGGACAAAGTTATGAAAACTTCTTAGCCATAACAAACACCTTGAGGGACTGAATCACTGGGCAAACACAGTCTTTAGAGACATCTAGGTCCACTGTCATAAAATAGTCCACAAAGATAACGTTCTACATCCTACTTTGGTGAGCAGTGATTGGGGTCTTACAAACATGCAAGCTGCTATCTAAGATGCAACTAACTATTGGTCTCTTGTCATGCAGAGCAAATAAGAGTGAAGAAAATAAAAAACTCAAGGAAATAATTAGTCAAAGGACCACATGAAGTGAAGCTTCCACTACCCAGAGACCAGAAGAACTAGACAGTGCTCAGCTACCACAATCAACCTCTCTTATCAGGATCAGAAAGAGAAAAAAATAAAATACAGAGAACAAAATTCAAAATCATAAAAAGACCAGACTTACTGGTCTGATAAAGACTGGAGAAAGTCCTGAGACTGTGGCCCTCAGACAGCCTTCAAACCTGGAATTGAACTCCCCTGGGGATCAAATTTCAGTGAAAAAATAAATAGATTTATAAAGTGAATCATAACACCAAGGAGGAATGTACTCCTCAGTTCAATCAACCATTATGAGAACAAGAGAGCAATATTTGCCCAAAAACAAAGCTCAGAAGACAGGAAGGAACAGGAAAGAAGGACAGCTGGAAACTGAGAATCTGAGGTGTGCTGTTACATTGAAAGGATTGTAACCAATATCACAAAACAAATGTGTATAAATTGTTGAGTGGAAATCTAATTTTCTCTGTAAACTTTCACCCAAACTACAATTAAAAAAAAAATTCTAAACAGAGCTTCTCATTCTTCATTTCCCCTTCTCCCAGTGACTCTGCATTAGTACCTAGCTCTACTCCTTGCCTCTCAAATGTCATGACTCTGAATATGTACCATATGCCTTTCTCATTGACAGTCCAGTATGAACTTGTAAGTACCCATTTCAGGGGTGATGACTGAAGTGGATGACTATGCACTGCTGCTTCAATGAGCTTCCTTTGTTTTCTGTGACCCCAATTTTCCTTGGTTCTCTTCTCATCTCCTCTTATCCCCAGTGACGTTTCCTCTGCTAAATCATGCAACATTAGGTTTGCCCAAGACTTCATACTTAGACCTCTTCTGCTTCTGCTTTATACTCTCCTACTAAGAAGTGTTATCTTTTCATCACTTCAATTATTTTCTAGGAGAGATCCCAATATATCTCAATAATGCCTCAAGTATTTGTCTATAAACTCTCCCTCTCTCAGGAACATGGAACTTGTATTTCTTTATTGCTTTGGTTTAACCTGATGCTTCATTGGCACTGCATGCTCAATAGCTCTAAAACAAATTTTTCCTCAAATGCATCACCTAATTCTCAGTTTATTCCTGCTTTCATTCAGATATATATAATTAATTTTTCTATATAACTGGTCAGTCTCTCAATCACTTCCATTTTTACACCATTACAACCATAATTCTAATAATAATGTATCTTCTTATAGTATATAGCCCAAAACTTCTACCATGACATCTAAAGCTTTTGTTAATATCTTGCAGTGTATCTTATTTACTGTCAAAGCTATCATCCACCCTCTTAGTCTCAGCCCTATCCTTCTCTCACCATTCACTGGTCTTTCAGATCCCTTTGAAGACACTATTCTTTCATCTAAAATGGCATGTTATTGTCACGCTCTTCCCTACACTAACTGACATACCCAAACTGAAATTATCCTATGCCCTTCGCCTGGGAACTCTCTCATAATTCATGATTTCACCACATCTCACTATCTTTTTAAAAGTTGTTGACTAAGATTTCAGCATGAGTCTGTATTTCCAGTATAGCATTGCAACATCCATCATTCTGTGGCTACCTCTGAAATTCTGTGATACGTGAGAAAGTGAAGGAGACATATTCAATATATCAACACAATTGAATTTTTATACCAATAGCTGCCATAGCTCTACCCCGTAATTTTCTGATTGGACATAATTTCAGTAAAGGAATAAGGAAGACAAAAAATAACTTAAATCACAAATAATTCTTTTCCTAGAAATTTTATTCTAGCAAGTCTTACACAAACTACCAAGACTGAAAAAAGCAGAGCAATATGATATACTAGGCAATGAACTCCACTAGGAGCAATGGATTCTAGGCCTAGATTTATTTTGCTGTTGGGTTGAGGATCCTCATCTAAAGAAAGGACATTAATATTTTGTGCATGCCTGCATATGGAATTGTTTTGAGGAGATATTTAACTTACATGTGAAAGAATTTATTTTGTGCACATGTGTACACTGTAAGGCATTAATTCAAATATAAGGGGAATTATATTTAATCTTAATTTCTGATGAATTGAAATCATAGGCACACTGAACAAAGAGCTAGTTTTATAGTGTGATTTTAAGAAATTATTAAAAACTCCCAAACTCCACCTAAAACAAATCATAAGAATATTTATGTCATACGGTTGTTGAAAGATTTTAAAAGGCAGTGTGCTCTTTCAATCTATAATTTCAAAACACTATAAATGAAATTAGTCAGAAAAAATAAAATGGTTTATTAATTTTACGTTAATAAAGATAGAGCCGTGGAATCCCAGGTAAAGCCAGGCACACAGGCCAGGCACCCAGACCCAGGAGGTATGGGAGGAGCTAGGGCCCAGAAAGAGCTGTGGGAACCCAAGCAAGGGTGGGCAGACAGGCAACACACCCTGATGTGGGAGGTGGGGGAGGAGCCGGGCCGAAACAGACCAGAGGGATCCAAGTAAAGGGAGGGAGACAGGCCACACACCCAAGAGGCAGGAAGGTTGGGGAAAACCAGGGACAATAGAGCCACGGGATCCAGGTAAGGGGAGAGCAGAGAGGTTTAGAACAGCTAAGGAAAACAAACTTGTCTGTCAGTTTGTTGTACTGTGGTGGTGCATTGCTGTGAGGATTGAGGCTGTGCCACCAGTGTCTCAAATGCCAGCAGGGTTACACATGGTGCACAGGTTTCAACATAGCTTAGAGACTGAGGCAGACTAGGAAGCAGGAAGAGGCCATCCACTTCTCAAAAAACTGGATAGGGAAAACCTTATGAATAACAGAGAAACACTGTCTGATACATTACTGGGCAACTTTATGAATAGCCCTAAAACATTGTCTGACACAGTCCAGGAAGACCAGTCCCTTAGGTCAGAAGGCACTCGAAATACGAGGAGGAAAGAGCTGCATCATCTGAGTAGAACCAATGTTAATGATATGGATAAACTAAAGTTTTTGGGACCTCCATTTGCTGACTTGGCATGATTACTTTGAGGAGAAACAGCTGCAAACATTCATTAATAATTGGAACATGGAATGTACGAAGTATGAATCTAGGAAAATTGGAAGTTGTCAAAAAAGAAATGGAATGCATAAAGATTGATATCCTAGACATTAGTGAGCTGAAATGGACCTGTTTTGGTCATTTTGAATCAGACAACCTTATGATCCACTATGCCAGGCATAACAGTTTGAAGAAGAATGGTGCGGCATTCGTCATCACAAAGGATGTTTCAAGATCTGCCCTGAAGTACAATGTTGTCAGTGATAGGATAATATCCATACGCCTACAAGGAAAGCCAGTTAACATGATTATTATTCAAATTTATGCACCAACCACCAAAGCAAAAGATGAGGAAATTGAAGATTTTTATTAACTTTTGCAGTCTGAAATTGACCAAACATGTAATCAAGATGTGTTGCTTATCACTGGTGATTGGAATGCAAAAGTTGGAAAC
>NW_006921865.1:2060370-2062088 GCF_000298275.1 Orycteropus afer afer | reverse complement strand
TGCCCTTGAGTGGAGAGTAGCTAAAGCAAATGGAAGAAATGACAAGATAAAAGAGCTGAACAGAAGATTTCAAAGAGCAGCTTGAGCAGACAAAGCCAATAACTAAAATGATATGTGCAAAGACCTGGAGTTAGAAAACCAAAAGGAAAGAAAATGCTCAGCATTTCTCAAGCTGAAAGAACTGAGGAAAAAATTCAAGCCTCAAATTGTAATACTGAAAGATTCTATGGGCAAAATATTTAATGATCCAAGAAGCGTCAAAAGATGGAAGGAATACACAGAGTCCTTGTATCAAAAAGACTTGGTTGATCTTCATCCATTTCAAGAGGTGGCATATGATCAAGAACCAATGGTATTGGAAGAAGAAGTTGAAGCTGAATTGAAGGAATTCGTTAAGAACAAGGTACCAGGAATTGATGGAATACCCATTGAGATGTTTCAACAAACGGATGCCCTGCTGGAGGCACTCACTCAGTTATGCCAAGAGATTTGGAAGATAGCTACCTGGCCAACTGACTGGAAGAGATCCATATTTGTACCCATTCCAAAGAAAGGTGATCCCACACAATGTGGAAATTATTGAAAAATTTAATTAATATCACATGCAGGTAAAATCTTACTGAAGATAAACAGTTGCAATAATATATTGACAGAGAACTTCCAGAAATGCAAGCTAAATTCAGTTGAGGATACAGAGTGAGGGATATCATTGCTAATGTCAGATGGATCTTGGCTCAAAGCAAAGAATACCAAAAAGATGTTTACTTGTGTTTAATTGACTATGCAAAGGCATTTCACTGTGTGGATCATAACAAATTATTGGTAACATTGAGAAGAATGGGAATTTCAGAACACTTAATTGTACTCATGAGGCTGTCATTCAAATGGAACAAGGGGACACTGCCTGGTTTAAAATCAAGAAGGGAGTGTGCCAGGGTTTGTCCTTTCACCATACTTATTTAATCTATATGCTGAACAAATAATCTGAAAAGCTAGACTGTATGAGAAGAATGTGACATCAGGATAGCAGGAAGAATCATTAACAATCTGTGATGCTGACAACACAACTTTGCTTGCTACAAGTGAGGATGACTTGAAGCACTTACTGATGAAGATTAAAGAATACAGTCTGAAGTATGGATTACATCTCAATTAAAAAAAAAAAAAATCCTCACAACTGGTCTGATAAGCACCATCATAATAAATGGAGAAAAGATTGAAGTTATCAAAGACCTCACATTGCTTGGTTTTACAATAGATGCTAATGGAAGCAGTAGTCAGGACATCAGATGACATACAGCACTGGGCAAATCAGCTGCAAAGGACCTCTTTTAAGTGCTAAAGAGCAAAGATATCTCCTTGAGGATTAAGGTGCACCTGACACAAGCCACAATATTTTCAATTGCCTCATGTGCATGTGAGATCTGAACAATAAATAAGGAAGACCGAAGAAAAGTTGATGCTTTTGAGTTGTGGTGCTGGCAAAAAATTCTGAGAGTACTATGGACTGCTAAAAGATCTAACAAACCTGCCCTGGAGGAAGTGCGGCCGGAATGCTCCTTGGAAGCAAGAACAGCCAGACTTCCTCTCACATACTTTGTTCATGTTGTCAGAAGTAACCATTCCCTGGAGAAGGATGTCATGCTTGGTAAGGTGGTTGGTCCATGAGGGAAGGGAAGGCTCTCAACGAGATGGATTGACACAGTGTCTGTGGCGGT
>NW_006921865.1:2050628-2059430 GCF_000298275.1 Orycteropus afer afer | reverse complement strand
GAGGAGTGGCTGGTGGGTTTGAACCGCCAGCCGTCTGGTTAGCAGGCAAGTGTCTTAGCCACTATGCTACCAGAGCTCCCACAGGCTTAGCTAAATCAAAAAACAAACCAAATCCACCACCATTGAGTCAATTCTGACACATTGCAATCTCCATTGAGTTTCTGAAGTGGTAAATCTTTACAAGTGCGGCCGGAATGCTCCTTGGAAGCAAAAGTAGATTGCCCTAGCTTCCTTCCATGGAGTGGGTGGTGGGTTTGAAAGACCAACATTCTGGTTAGAAGTCAAATGCTTTAACCACTGCACCACCAAAGCTCCTTGCTACTATGTATAAAAACCAAAAAACAAACAAACTCACAGCCATCGAGTCAGTTCTGAGTCAGTAACCTCCATTGAGTTTCCAAGGTTCCAATGCTGTAAATCTTTAAGGAATCTTACTGCCCCACCTTTCTTGGATTGAGCAGCTGGTGAGCTCAAACCATTGACATTCTTTGGTTAGCAGCTAAATGCCTTAACCGCTACAATACCAGAGCACCTTAGCTACTATATATAGCCAGTAGTTTTAACTACAGCAGCATAAACTCTAGGTGATTGGAAACAGAAGTATATGGTACATTGATTGACAACTGGCCACATCATGGGTTGACAATGTTTCAGTAAGTATCCACTTACTCCTTCAGAGACTCTGCATTCATGACCTTTACGTATAAGCCTAATATCACCCTAGAACTCAGCTATTAGTTTCATCCATACAACACCAATGTCAAGAAACTAAATTATAAAAGAGTAAGAAGTAATTTAGACAATTATCCTCAAAGAAAAGGGAAAAAAAAAAAAAATCCCAATATGTAAGTGTTTCATCATATCAGTTGATGTTGTTTTTGCTAGGTGCATTTGAGTCGGTTTGTGTTCATAGTGATCATACATACAACAGAAACAAACACTGCCTTGCTTGTGCCATCCTCACAATTGTTGCCATGCTTCAGCTCATCATCACGATCACTGTGTCAATCCATCTTGTTGAGGGTGTTCCCATTTTTGGCTGACACTCTGCTTTGCCTAGTATGATATCTTTTTACAGGGACTGATCCTTTCTGAAAATATGACCAAAGTATGAGAGACAAATTCTGGCCATTCTTGCTTTTAAGGAGCATTCCAGCTGTACTTCCTTCAAGACAGATGTGGTCATTCTTTTAGCAGTCCATGGCACATTCAATATGCTTTGCCAATACTATAATGCAAATGTACCAATTCTTCTGCTGTCTTCCTTATTCATTGTCCACCTCTTAGATGCAGGTTGTTGTTGTTGTTGTTGTTATTTGCTATAGAGTC
This sequence comes from Orycteropus afer afer, assembly GCF_000298275.1. Taxonomy (NCBI): domain Eukaryota; kingdom Metazoa; phylum Chordata; class Mammalia; order Tubulidentata; family Orycteropodidae; genus Orycteropus; species Orycteropus afer. Next base: position 2,058,101 of record NW_006921865.1, on the reverse strand, counting down.
GGATCTGACTCATAGCGACCCTTCCTTGGATTTCCGAGGCGGTATCACATAGAAGTAAATTGTCCAACCTTCCTTCTGAGGAGTGGATGGTGGGTTTGAACCACCAGTCTTCTGGTTAACAGTCAAGTGCCTTAGGCACTATGCTAGCAGATGCAGGTTAAACTACTGAAAATACTTCCTGGGCCAGGAGCATCTTATTCCTCAATGTGATATCTTTGCCCTTTAACACTTTAAAGAAGTCTTTTGCAGAAGATTTTCCCAATGCAATATGTCCTGACATTTCTTAACAGCTCCTTCCATGGACATCAATTGTGAATCCAAGTAAAATGAAATTCATTACAATATAATTTTTTCCCCACTTATCATGATGTTTCTTCTTGGTCCAGTTGTGAGGATTTTTGTTTTCTTGATGTTGAGGTGTAATCCATTCTGAAGGCTACGGTTTTTAATCTTCATCAGTAACTGCTTCAAGTCTTCTTCATTTTCAGCAAGCAAGGTTGTATCATCTGCATATCACAGGTTGTTAATGAGTTTTCCTCCAATCCTGATACTGCATTCTTCTTTGTACAGTCCAGCTTCCTGGTTTATTTGCTTAGTATAGAGATTAAATAAGTATGGTGAAAGAATACAACGCTGATGCACACCTTTCCAGTGTTTAAACCACACAGCATACCCTTGTTCTGATTAAATGACTCTCTCTTGGTCTATGTACAGAATCCACATGAGCACAATTAAGTGTTTCTGGAATTCCCCTTCTTTGCAATGTTATCCATAATTTGATATGATCCACACAGTCAAATGCCTTTGCATAGTCAATAAAACACGAGTGGACATCTTTCTGTTATGCTTTCAGCCATGATCCATCTGATATCAGCAATGATATCCCTCATTCTGTATCTTCTGAATCTAACTGGAATTTCTCTCAGTTCCCTGTCAATGTACTGCAACAACACTTTATAATTTATCTTCAACAGAATTTTGTTTTTCTTGGGTTTCCAAGGTGGTATTACTACTGAAGTAGATTGTCCAATCTTCCTTCCAAGGAATGGCTGGTGAGTTTGAAGTGCCAGTCTTCTGGTTAGCAGTCAAATGCCTTAGGCTCTACACCACCAGAGCTCCCTTATTAATGATATTGTTTGATAATTTCCACATTCTGTTGGAAATTCACCTTTCTTTGGAATGGGCACAAATATGGATCTGTTTCTTGGCATAAACCAATAAAGGCCTTCAGTGCTGCATCCATCTGTTGAAACGTCTCAGTGGGTATTCCATCAATTCCTGGAGCCCTTTTTTTTTTTGCCAATTCCTCCAGTCCAGCTTGGATTTCTCTCTTCGATACCATCAGTTCTTGATCATATGCTACCTCCTGAAATGGTTAAGCATCGATCAATTGTTTTTGGTACAGTGTATTCATGTATTTGTTTACTCTGTTTTTGATGCTTCCTGCATCATTCAGTATTTGGCCAATGGAATCCTTCAATATTGTAACTCACGTCTTGAATTTTTCTTCAGTTCTTTCAGCTTGGGAAATGCCTAGCAGATTCTTCCCCTTTGATTTTCCAACTTTCCTTATTTGCACATTCCATTATAATACTTTACTTTTTCCTCTCTAGCTGCCTTTTGAAATCTTCTGTTTGCCTCTTTAATTCATCATTTCTTCCATTTGCTTTAGCTACTCTCCATTCAAGAGAAAGGTTCAAAATCTCTTCTGAACTCCATCTTCCTTTCTTGTATTTTTAATGACTTTTTGCTTTCTTAATGTATGATGTCCTTGATGTCATCCCACAACTCATTTGGTCTTCAGTCAAATGAAGTCACTGATGTTCAATGTATCAAATCTATTCTTCAGATGGTCTCTAAATTCGAAAGGAATACATTCAAGATCATATTATTGCTTCTGTGCATTTGTTTTAATTTTCTTCAGCTTCAACTTGAACTTGCATATGAGCAGGTGATGGTCTGTTCCACACTCAGCTCATGGTCTTGTTCTGACTGATGATATTGAGCTACTCTGTTGTCTCTTTCCACTGATGTAGTAGATTTAATTCTTATATATTCCATCTGGTGAGGTCCACACATGCATAGTCATCATTTATGTTGTCAAAAAAAAGGTATTTCCACATAGTCTCAGGGACATCAAGCTCAGATGGCACAACATAGTACCCAAAAATCTTGTTCCACAACTTACTTTGGTGAGTAGCGACTGGGGTCTTAAAAGCTTTTGAGTGGCCATCTAAGATGCAACTACTGGTCTCCTCTCATCTAGAGCAAAAAAGAGTGAAGAAAATCAAAGTCATCCAGAAACAATTAGTCCCAAGATAAGAGGGACCACGAAGACCTCGGCCTTCATGACCCTGAGGCCAGAAGAACTAGATGGTGTCATTGCTACCAATGACAACTTCTCAGAAAGGGATGAAAACTAGAGATCTTGGATAGAGTGGGAGGAAAAATGTAGACCAAAATTCAAAAACACAAAAATGACCAGAATTACTGGTTGGATAGAGACTGATGAAACTCCCTAAACTATGGCTTCAGGTTACCCTTTGGGCCTACAAATGGACTCATTTCCCTGGATTGGCTCTCAGCCCAACAGTGGAAAGACGTATATGCAGAAGACCTACCCCAGGGCAATGGATCCACCTACTCTACGGAGACACACCCCTTAGATCAGTCAGCCATGAGACATCTGAGGGGCAGCATTTACATAGAAAGAAAGTGGGACAGACGGAAATGCATAAATAAGAAGGGTACAAGGAGGGAGTACTCACAGGGAGGAGAGGGGAAGAGACATTTTTATGCTTGGGGATGGCAATAGGGGCAGTGAAATCAAATGTGCATGAACTGTTGAATGTGAAACAAATCTGCTTTGAAGATTTGTAAATTTGAACAAAAGCACAACAAAAATAGATAAATAAAAGCCCTTTCCTATGAAAATGTCATTGTTGGAAAATTCTGTCATGCAATTGCTGGCATCATTTCTATCACCAAGTCCATAATTTCCAACTGCAAGTAACTGTCTTCCAAATCTCTTCACATAACCAAGTGAGCACCTCCAGCAGGATATCTCTTTATTGAAACATCTCAATGGGTATCCTGTCCATTCCTGGGGCTTTGTTCTTTGCCAATTCCTTCAGTGCAACTTCAACTTCTTCCTTCAATATCATTGGTCCTTGATTACATGCCATCTTCTGAATGGATGAAAACTGACCAGGTCTTTTTGGTACAGTAACTCTGTGTATTTCTTCCATCTTCTTTTGATGCTACCTGCATCATTCAATATTTTCCCCATTGAAACTTTCAATATTGCCACTCAAGGCTTAATTTTTTCTTCAGTTCTTTCATATTGAGAAATGACTAGTGTGTTCTCTTCTGGTTTTCTAACTCCAGGTCTTTGCACATTTTATTATAGTAATTGGTTTTGTCTGCTCGAGCTGCTCTTTGAAATCTTCCGTTCAGTTTTTTTTCTCTTGCCATTTCTTCCATTTGCTTTAGCTATTCTCTGCTCAAGGGCAAGTTTCAGAGTATCTTCTGACATCCATTTTGGTCTTTTATTCCTTTCTCATCTTTTTAATGTCATCTTGCTTTCTTCATGGATGATGTTCTTGATATCATCCCATGATTCTTCTGGTTTTCGGTCATTGGTGTTCAATGCATCAAATCTATTCTTAAATAGCCTCTAAATTCAGGAGAGATATTCAAGGTCATATTTTGGCTCTTGTGGATTCTTTTAATTGTCTTCAACTTCAAATTGAACTTGCATATGAGCAGTTGATGGTCTGTTTCACAATGGGATCCTGGCCTTGTTTTGGCTGAAGATATTGAGCTTTTCGATCACCTCTTGCCACAGATGTAGTCAGTCTGATTCCTGTGCACTTCATCTGATGCAGTCCATGTGTATAGCTGACATTTGTCTTATTGAGAAAGGTATTTGCAATGAATAAGTCATTAGTCTTGCAAAATTCTATCATGTGATCTCTAGTGTTTTCTGTCACCAAGGCCAAATTTTCCAGCTACTGGTGATTCTTCTTCATTTCCAACTTTTGCATTCCAATCACCAGTGATAAGCAACACATCTTTATTGCATATTCAGTCAATTTCAGACTGCAGAAGTTGATCAAAATCTTCAATTTCCTCATCTTTGGCTTTGGTGGTTGGTGTGTAAATTTGAATAATAGTCATATTAATGGATCTTCCTTGTAGGCATATGGATATTATCTTATCACTGACAGCATTGGATTTCAGGACAGATCTTGAAACATCCTTTGTGATGATGAACACCATGACATTCCTCTTCAAATTGTCATTCCCGGCATAGGAGATTACATGGTCATCTAATTCAAAATGGCCCAAACTGGTCCATTTCCGCTCACTAATGCTAGGACATCAATCTTTATGCATTTCATTTCATTTTTAAAGTCTTTGAATTTTCCTAGATTCATACTTTGCACATTCCATGTTCCAATTATTAACAGATGTTTGCAGCTGTTTTCTCCTCAATTTGAATCATGCCATATCAGCAGAGGGAGATCCCTAAAGCTTTACTTTATCCGTATCATTAAGTTTGGTTCTACTCTGAGGAGGCAGCTCTGTATTGGACAACATTTCTGGATTGTTCATAAAGTTGTCCAGTAATGTATCAGAAAGTGTTTCTCTGCTATTCATAGGTTTTCCCAGCTCAATTATTTGAGAAGTGGATGGCCTCTTCCTTATTCCCAGTCTGTCTCAGTCTGTAGCTGAGTTTAAATCTGTGCACCATGTGTAACACTGCTGAATTTGAAACACTGGTGGCATGACCTCAAGCCTCACAGCAACATGCAAGCCACCACTTTATAACAAACTGACAGACAAGTTTGTCTCCCTTAGCCGTTCAAAACTGCTTTGCCCTCCCCTTACCTGGATTCTGCATCTCTGTCATCCCTGGCTTTTCCCCTGCTTCCTACCTCTTGCAGTGGGGCCTGTCTCCCTCCCCTTACCTGGATCTCACAGCTCTGTTGTCTCCTGCTTTTCCTCCACTTTCTGCCTCTTGGGGCAGGGCCTGTCTCCCTACCAAAGCACTATAGTCTAATATTTATCTTTAAACAATATTAATGTGTTCTACATTTAAAAAAGTGCAAAATCAAGTTTATGTTACAATTTTGAAGTAAAACTACTCAAGTCCAGCTAATCAACAGAACTTTCTTCTTTCTTATTCTTTGTATCTTTTACACATTCTCTGTTTTTCTGTCTGAAAAGATATGAAACCAGTCATATATACATTAACATGAAATTAATAAACTATTTTAATTTTTTCTGGACTAACTGCATTTAAAATCTTTTTGAAATTATAGAATTCAAAAAAAGTTTCTATAAACTGAAATTAATATATTTTTTTGTAAAGAAACATTTGTATACAAAGTACTGAAAATTAGTTCATGGTATTATTTCATATATCTGTATATCCTTCCTCTGTGGGTGCAATATCCATATGCTTTTTCTTTGCCCCAACAGCACACCTCTGAATTCTCAGTCCCAAACCTCAGACCCTCAACTCATTATCCCCACAGTACCCCAAGAAGTTGATAGCGTTTTGCTTTCAGTTGAAACAGTATGAAGAAAGCACTTTCATGACTACTGAGCAGTCACTGTCTCAAACATTTTTTCTTCTCAGTAAGTATTTGTGGAGCTCCCTCATCTGGTGACCATAATGACCAAAGATATATGCTCCTGAGATGATTGACCTATCTTAGGTATAGGCAGTGACTATGTGATGGAAGGAAGGTTGGGCAATCTACTTCCATAGTGATATCAACTCGGAAAACAAAGGCGAGGTCACTATTAGTTGGGTCCAACTCCACAACGCATAATAACAACAACATGTGATGGAAAAACTCATGAAGCTAGAGGCATTAGTGTAACCTATGCTAGACAGAAAAACAATGTGTTGTGGGGTTTAGTGACCCACTAACTACCTGAATATCTTCCCAGATGAACCATGTAAGTTCTTTTTATCTGGTCATAAAGTGAAAAGTTAAGGTTAATGATTCTTTATCATCACATGTATTACTTATAGAGCTTTTAAAGATATGAACATCAATAAACAAATAGGTCAATAGAATAAATAGATGGTGCATGAGAAGACTCAAACAACCATGCACATTTCTCATCTGAAATAAGTAGCATTTCAAATAGTGGAAAAATATGGTATATGACAAAAGATGTTTGGACAGTTGGTGCTATGTGAAAATAAATTAAATTGTATCCTTATATTATTTCTTTTGCTAAAATAAATGTCAGGATGAGCACAAATGTGTGTGTGTGTGTATACACACACATACACACACACACATATATATATTTAAAAAAACATAAAATAATTGAAGGAAATGTGAGAATGATTTTATCATATCTGCACAAACACTTTCTAATTATGTCACAAAATAAAACTTCTACCTTTTATAGGACATATTTATAGATTTGTTGCAGAATCACAAAAACCACAGATAAAGTCAGAAGACAAATGGAGAGAAAATTATGGCAAATATTTATTTATAGGATTAATTTCCTTAACACATAAAAATAAATCTGACATATCCATAAATAAAATATCACTATCATTTTAAGTGGTTAAATTATGAACATACAGAACACAGAAAAGAATATGCAAGTGGATTTTCAAGTATGAAAATATACTCAATCTTCATTAAATATTAGACATCACCACTGTTGATAGGATGGAAAAACTATCATCTATTTTTTTTATTTTTTATTTTTTTTGAAAGATATTTCAGAGGAGTTCCAGTAAGATGGTGGAATAGGCAGAAAGACTGCACAGACCCTCTTCAACAAAGACAAGGAGAACCAATTAAACAGACACAGAAGATAATCCTGGACCCTTGAGCCTTGAAAGGAAGGGTATAGAAGTGGACTATACTCTAACTAGCAGAAAAATTTGAAAGAAAATACCAAAGAAAGAGGCATACCAAGCTGCAGTCTGGCAGCAATCCTGAGCAATCCTGACACCACAGACAGCTTGGAGATTGCCAAGTGGTGGTAGGACCTAAGAATTAACTTAAAAATCAGCCCTGCTATCCAGGGACTGCATGGAGAACTGCTCTGGTGGCTTGGGAATAAAACACGAAGCATCAGCAAAGAGGAAGGTGGGCTGAGCTGTGGACTTTTGCCTGTCCAGGGGGCACAGCCATTTTGAATGTTTACAAGTGGCTTGACCATTTTGGATATTTATAGAGACAATGCTCTCCCAGATTCCAGGGGCTTAAGAACAGTAACACCAAGGACACTCTGGACCCGGATGACTGAAAAGGTGTGACATTCCTCTTGTTATTCTTATAACCCACACCCACTTGGTGAATGGAGATGTGACCATCCCCCATTCACTCCCACTTTCTGGGCCAGCAGGAACTCCATCCCAGTATGTGTGCTACAACGGAGCCTGGGTGCCCTGCCCTAACCTCCCCCAATTTTTTTTTTCTCTTT
>NW_006921865.1:2044320-2046156 GCF_000298275.1 Orycteropus afer afer | reverse complement strand
GGATATGGAAAAACCAATCACTAACTTTATATGGAAAGGAAAGAGATCTCAGATAAGCAAAGCACTACTGAAGAAGAAGAACAAAATAGGAAGTCTCACACTGCCATTTCTCAAAACCTACTAGACAGTCACAGTAGTCAAAACTGCCTGGTATTGGTTTAATGACAAACACATAGACCAATTAAATAGAATTGATAAACCAGAAATAGATCCTTCGTCCTATGTCAGCTAATGTTCGACAAAGGGCTGAAATTCATTAAATGAGGAAGAGAATGTTTAATAAATAGTGCTGGAAAAACTGGAGATTCATTTGCAGAAAAATGAAACAAGATCTGTACCTCACACCATATACAAAAACAAACTCCAGATGAATCAAAAACTAAAATGTGAAACCCAAAGCTATACAGTTCCTCAAGGAAAAACTAGGGGCAAATTTAAGGGCCCTAATGTATGGCATAAATAGACTATCAAGCATAACTTAAAATGCACAGACAGCAGAAGAGAAACCAGACGATTGGGACCTTCTAAAAATTAAATTTTTATGTGCTTCCAAAGAATTCTCCAAAACAGTCAAAAGAGAGCCTACAGATTAGGAAAAAATATTTGGTAATGACATATCTGACAAGGGACTTATCTCTAATATTTATAGAAAACTCCAGTACCTCAATAACAAAAAGACAAACAATCCAATTAAAAATTGGGCAGAAGACATGAACAGACACTTCACCAAGGAGGATATTCAAACAGCCAACAAACATGAAGAAATGCTCACGATCATTAGCTATTAAAGAGATGCAAATTGAAACAACAATGAGATAACATCTTGCTCCAGCACTAGTAGCAAAGTTCAACAAGACAGAAAATAACAAATGCTGGTGAGGATGTGGAGAGTTTGGGACTCTCATACACTGCTGTTAGGACTGCAAAATGGTACAACCACTGTGGAAAGCAGTATGGCAATTCCTTCAAAAGTTGGAACTAGAAACACCATTTGACCCAGCCATTCCATTACTAAGTATATATCCTAAAGAACTGAAAACCATGACAAGAACAGACATATGCACACCCATGTTCATCACAGCACTATTTACAATAGCCAAAAGATGGAAACACCCTAGGTGTCCATCAGCTCAGCAATGGATAGCCAAACTATGGTACATACACACCATGAGATACTATGCAACCCCAAAGAATAATGTAGAATCTACCAAAGACTGCATAATGTGGATGTACTTGGAGGACGTTGTGCTGAGTGAAATAAGTCAATCACAGAAGAACAAATATTGTATTAGTCCATTATTGTAAAAGTCAGGGAATGGTTTATATATGGAAGGAAATTTTCTTTGTTGGTAACCAGGGGGAGGAGAGGGGAGGGAACAGTTAGGTAGGTAGATATAAGCATTGATTTGGGTGAAGAGAAGGGCAATATACAAAATGTAAATGATCAATATTGTGGCATTGAGGAAGAGAAACACATAGAGAGGTACATGGGAGGTACAGACAACAAAGATAAACCCTTTTGCACATATAGTACTGCCCTGTCAGTAAAGGCAAACATGGGTATATGGGTGGATAGATGGGTAAACAGGCTGAACTAGTAGGTAGCTCGAGTGAGGTTGGCAGTGTACCCAAGACCATGTATAAGGTTGGCAGGCAATGGTCCTATAAGTGTATTTGTATGATCTGAAGAATGCCCAGGTGTATAGTAGAGCTAACAAGGGACACAGTTGTAGTCACTGCTTGGTCACAGCCAGCTACCCACAGGAACCGAGTAGTTGAACCTGTGGACTTGGGACCATAGTCACAGGTGACATCAAGATCAATTGGCATAACATA
>NW_006921865.1:2023776-2043965 GCF_000298275.1 Orycteropus afer afer | reverse complement strand
AAAAAAAAAAAAGGGCAGGGAAGGGGACCAGGTTTGCTGGTCTGGTGGAGCCTGGTGGAACCACTGAGACTATGGCCCCCAGCTGCCCTTCAGGTCTGGAATTGAACTCACACCTGTGCCTTCCAGCCAAACAAAAGACAGTCATATGAGTTGAAGATTTACCTGAGGCATTCCTTGCAGAGAATAATCATGGGAGAAAAAAGGACTGCCTATACATAGGGAGACAGCTTAGGGTGCCGAGCGCATGGAGGGATGGATACAGGGAAGAGTAACTATTGGGAATAAGTGGGAGGGAAGCTGTTGCATTGTGGTAAATTGTGGTCAATGTCATGAGACAAAGTGTATGTGAACTGCTGTATGGAAAGTGAATTTGCTCTGTAAATTTTCAACCAAATCACACACACACACACACAAAAATTCATTAGTTGGCTCTAGGTTGTAAATCATTCAACTAGATATGGTCTAAGATCCACTAATCTCAGATCATGCTGTCTTTTTTTTTCCCTCTGTGAACTACTCTATTTTACTATGCTACATTCCCTACTTGCCCTATCATCATCCAACACTAACAATCATACAAGTAGTTCTCTTCATTACTTTAACCAATGGACTGCAGTCATGCAGCAAATGTGGTGCCTCAGTTATATTAATCAAGTTTTTTGTAGCCTTTCATCTGACATTCATTTCAGTTTCATCACTCTGAATCATTTCTACTTCCCTTAGTCCTTCTATTGAGTATACTACTGGTGCATTCCTACTAGATGACCTTATCTCCCTAATTCATAGAATAAATAGAAACCATCTCTTGATTTTCCAGGGCTGGGTGCTGCTTTTTGCTTGGGGTCAGCTCTTTATTAAGGCCAGGGCCTGAGGTTGGCAGGCTGGGGATTATGGGCTGCTTTTCACTTGGGACAGTTGTATTTTAAGGCCAGGGCCCAAGGTAGGCAGGTTGGGCTTGGGGACTGCCTCTGCTTGGGGGAGGCTGTTTATTAAGGCCGGGGCCTGAGGTAAGTGGGCCAGGGACTTGGAGGCTGCTTTTTGTTTGAGTGTGGCTCTTTGTTAAGGTCAGGGCCTGAGGTAGATGGGCCCAGGGCTGGGGGCTTCTTTTCACTTGTGGGAAGCTCTTAATTAAGGCCAGGGCCTGAGGAAGGTGGGCCAAGCTCAGGGGCTGCTTTTCACTTGTGTGTGGCTCTATATTAGGCCAGAGATAGGCAGGTATGGAGGGGTTGGGAATAACTAAGGAAGATGAACTTGTCTGTCAGTTTGTCATCCTGTGGTGGCTTACATGTTGCTGTGAGGCTGGAGGCTATGCCACTGTGTTGCAAAATGGCAGCAGAGTTACTCATGGTGGATAGATTTCAGCAGAGCTTCCAGGCCACAACAGACTTGGAAGAGGAAGAGGCCATCCACTTCTCAAAAAATTGGCCAGTGAAAACATTATGAATAGAGTGAAATCCTTTCTGATACATTACTGGAAATCTTTATGAATAACCCTGAAATATTGTCCAATGCAATGCCGGAAGATGAGCCCATCATGTTGGAAGGCAATCAAAATTTGACGGGGGAAGAGCTGACTCCTCAGAATAGAGATGACTTAATGATATGGATAGAATAGAGCTTTCAGGCCCTCCACTGGCTGATGTGGCATGACTCAAAATGAGTAGATATAGATTCAAACTTTCGTTAATAATTGGAACATGGAATGTATGAAGTATGAATCTAGGAAAATTGGAAATTGTCAAAAATGAAAAGGAATGCATAAAGATTAATATCCTAGGCATTAGTGAGCTGATATGGATTGGTTTTTGCCATTTTGAATCAGACAACCACATTATCTACTACGCTGAGAATGACAAACTGAAGAGGATGATGTGGCATTCATGGCCATAAAGAGTGTTTCAAGATCTGTCTTGAAGTACAACACTATCAGTGATAGGATAATATTCATGTACCTATAAGGAAGACCCATTAATATGACTATTATTCAGATTTACACACCAACCACTAAAGCCAGAGATGAAGAAATTGAAGATTTTTATCAACTTCTGCAGTTTGAAATTGACTGAACATGCAATCAAGATGTTTTAATCCTCACTGGTGACTAGAATGCAAAATTTGGAAATGAAGTAGAATCACCGGTAGCTGGAAAATATGGCCTTGGTGACAGAAATAACTCTGGAGATCACATGATAGAATTTTGCAAGACCAACGCAACTGGACCTATAAGCAGCATCACAATAAATGGAGAAAAGATTGAAATTGTCAAAGACTTCACATTGCTTGGTTCTACAACTGACACCAATGGAAGCAGCAGTCAGAACATCAGATCACATATTGCACTGGGCAAATCAGCTACAATGGACCTCTTTCAAGTGCTGAAGAGCAAAGATGTCTCCTTGAGGACTAAGGTGTGCCTGACACAAGCTATGGCATTTTCAATTGCCCCTTATGCATGTGAGAGCTGAACTATGAATAAGGAAGACTGAAGAAGTGTTAATGCTTTTGAGCTGTGGTGTTGACAAAGAATGCTGAAAGTATCATGAACTGTTAAAAGAACTAACAGGTCTGTCCTGGAGGAGGCCAGAATGCTCCTTGGAGGTGAGAATGGCCAGACTTTTTCTCAAATACTTTGGTCATGTTGTCAGAAGGGACCATTCACTGGAGAATTATGTCATGCCTGGTAAGGTAAAGGGTCGATGAAAGGGGGGAAGGCCCTTAACAAGATGGATTGATGCAATGGCAATGGCAATGGGCTCAAGTATAGCAAGGATCATAGAGCTGGCACAGGACCAGGCGGTGTTTCATTCTGCTGTGCATAAGGTCACTATGAGTCAGAGATGACTCGACAGCACCTAACAACAACAACAAGAACAACTTATTCATTGCAGATACCTTTTACAACAACATAAGCAACTACTAGATATGTGGACTTCACCACATGCAATACACAGGAACCAGATTGACTACATCTGTGGAACGAAGCGATGGAGAAGTTCAGTATCTTCAGCCAAAACAAGACCAGGAGCTGACTATGGAACAGACCATCAGCTGCTCATATGGACATTTAAGCTGAAGACAATTAAAACAAGGCCATAAGAGCCAAAATATGACCTTGATAGTATCCCTCCTGAATTTAGAGACCATTTAAAGAATAGATTTGATGCATTGAACACCAATGACTGAAAACCAAAGGAATTGTGACATCAAGAACAACATCCATGAAGAAAGTAAGAGGTCATTAAAAAGAAAAGAAAGGAAGAAAAGACCAAAATGGATGTCAGAAGAGACTCTGAGACTTGCCCTTGACCAGAGAGTAGCTAAAGCAAATGGAAGAAATGACAAGATAAAAGAACTGAATAGAAGATTTGAAAGAGCAACTCGAGCACACAAAGCCAATTACTATAATGAAATGTTCAAAGACCTGGAGTTAAAGAACCAAAAGGAAAGAACACACTTGGCATTTCTAAAGCTGAAAGGACTGAGAAAAAAATTTAAGCCTCGAGTTGCAATATTAAAAGATTGTATGGGCAAAATATCGAATGTTGCAGGAAGCATCAAAAGAAGATGGAGGGAAAACACAGAGGCACTGTACCAAAAAGACCTGGTCAATCTTCATCCATTTCAGAAGGTGGCATATGATAAAGAACCAATGGTACTGAAGGAAGAAGTCAAAGCTGCACTGAAGGAATTGGCAAAGAACAAGGCCCCAGAAATGGATGGAATACCCACTGAGATGCTCCAACAAACAGATGTCCCACTGAAGGCACTCACTCAGTTATGTCTAGATATTTGGAAGACAGCTACCTGGCCAACTGATTGAAAGAGATCCATATTTGTGCCCATTCCAAAGAAAGGTGATCCCACAGAATGTGAGAATTATCAAACAATATCATTAATATCACATGCAAGTAAAATCTTACTAAATATAATTAAAAAATGGTTGCAGCAGTGTATCAACAGAGAACTTCCAGAAATGCAAGCTGGATTCAGAAGAGGACGTGGAATGAAGGATATCATTGCTGATGTCAGATGGATCATAGCTAAAAGTAAAGAACACCAGAAAAGATGTTTATTTATGTTTTATTGACTATGCAAAAGTATTTGATTGTGTGGTTCATAACAAATTACAGATAACGTTGTGAAGAATGGGAATTCCAGAACATTTGATTGTACTCATGAGGGACCTGTACAGAGATCATGAGGCTGTCACTCAAACAGAACAAGAGGATAGATACTTCATGGTTCAAAATCAAAAAGGGTGTGTGTCAAGGTTGTATCCTTTCACCATAGTTATTCAATTTGTATGCCTGAGCAAATAATCCAAGAAACGGGATTATATGAAGAAGAATGTGGCATCAGGATTGGAGAAACAGTCATTAACAACTTGCAATATGTAGATGACACAACTTTGCTGAAAGTGAGGTTGAATTGAAACACTTACTGGTGAAGATTAAAGACTACAGTCTGCAGTATGGATTACACCTCAATATAAAGAAAACAAAATTCCTCACAACTGGTTTAATAAACAACTTCACCATGGATGGAGAGAAAGATTGACATTGTCAAAGATTTCATATCACTTGTATCTACAATCAACATCAATGGAAGCAGCAGTCAAGACATCAGAAGACATACTGTACTGGGCAAATCTGCTGCAAAAAAACTTCTTTCAAGTGATGAAGAGCAAAGATGTCTCCTTGAAGACTAAGGTGCACCTAACCCAAGCTATGGTATTTTCAATCATCTCTTATGTATGTGAGAGCTGTACAATGAATAAGGAAGACTGAAGAAGAGTTGATGCTTTTGAGCTGTGGTGTTGGAGCAGAATGCTGAGTACCACAGTCTGCTAAAAGAACTAACAATTCTGTCCTGGAAGAAGTGCAGTTGGAACACTCCTTGAAAGCAAGAAAGGCCAGACTTCGTCTCACATATTTTTGTCATGTTGTAAGAAGGGACCATTCCCTGGAGAAGGATATCATGCTTGGCAAAGTGGAGGGACAATGAAAAAGAGGAAGGCCCTCAACGAGATGAATTGACACAGTGGCTGCAACAATGAGCTCAGGTATAGCAGAGATCATAGTGCTGGCACAGACCCAGCAATGTTTGGTTCTGCCGTACATGAGGTTGTTATGAGTAGGAGAAGACTCACAGCACCTAACAACAACAACAACAACCTTCCCTCTCTTCCTTCCTCACTCCTTCCTTCTTTCCTTTCTCTTTTTCCTCTCTCTCACATGCACATATAGTAACTACATTTTTAAAATATTGTTTATTTCATCATCTTCTAATTATTTTTATCTTCCTCTTATTTTTTTTTTTGCCATCAAAACATTTTGAAACATTTTGAAAGAATGACCAAAATCATTGTTCCCACTTGCTTATAACTCAATCATTTAAGGCAATCTGGTTTATACCACTAAAGATTACTATTGACTCAGTGTTACAAAATCGTAAAACATGTCTCAGTCTTAACTCAAATGACTTCTGTGCAACAGGCATTTACTTTTTTTTTTGTTTAACTACTCCCTTCTTAAACTTCTCCCATTCTCTCTGTCTTCTCTGACACCTCACATTAATACATATCAGAATGAGCATTTTCTCATTCTTTCCTGAGATTGTGTCTTTTTTTTTTTGTTGCATTGTTTTTTTTTTAGTATTTTTTTATAATCTTTTCCAAGATATACATACTTACTGTATCCACCACCTAAAACAGATGGCATATAAATATATAACCTTAAAAAAATTTTTCTATGAATTAATCCTAAAACAACCAATCATGTGCTGAGGGCTCATCTGTATATCCCCAAGGCACTTCAAATTTTATATTAAAAAAATGAACTTAGATTATAAACTTGAAAATAATACCCATTTTCTATATATCCTTTTTCATTAAAAAACACAATTATGCACCCCATCTCCTAAATTATACTCCTGGGAGTCACCCATGACTCCTTCCTCACTCTCTATCACTCTAAGGATGCAATCAGTCAAAAGTATCATTAAGTATACATCATCAATACCTCATATATGTTCTATCCCATCCAAAAGTGTCACTGCTAGTGCCTTGGTTTAGTCCTCCATCATCTCTCACCTGGATAATTGTAGTACCCTCCCTTTAGCCTCCTTCTAACCATATTTTATCTCACATCTCCCTTTTCTAAAATATTTTCAGTTTTTCATTGCCTGAAGCAGACTCTCACTTGTTTAATAAAGTACATCAGGCTCTAACGAGTATAATCTGACCCTCACGAGTTTTTAAGCTCCAGAACTTTCTACTTTGCTCCTTCTCCTTTATGTTCCAATAACAAGGAACTGTTTACACTTTCCTATACTTGGTAAATTGTTTCAAATCTCCTTGCCTTTGTACTTCCTACTCCCACCACTAGCATCAACAAGCATTTCCCATGAAGAAAATTTCTATTCTGCTAAGACTCAGATAGGTGTATCTTGACATTCTCTGAAAGTTAATTGTTCTCTTTCTTCTGCATTGTACTTTTACTTTGTACATGCATTATATGTTACATTTGTCACATTATATTGCAATTCTGAAGGAGCCCTTGTGGCACAGTAGTTAAAGTGCTCATTGCTAACCAATAGTTCAGAAGTTCAAATCCACCAGCCACTCCAAGGGAAAAAGAAGTGGCAGTCTGTTTCCACAAAGATTTAAAATTTTAGAACCTCTACAGGGCAGTTCTACTCTATCCGATAGGGTCACTTTGAGTCAGAATGGGATTTTGGGTATTGAAATCTTAAAATACATGTTTACTTCTCCTTCTAAATCATGTATTGCTTAGGGAGGATCTGTGTCTTAATGGTTTATGATGCAGAACCAAAGCCTGAAAAATGTTTAGTGCTAGACATTTCATGAATGTTGAAGCAAGGAAAGAAAGAAAGAGGGAAGGAATAAGGCAAGCATAAGATCTATATTACTCAGTTCTAAAATACAGTTTAAAAATTTGGAAATATCAGCATCTAAAACTTTTTTGAAATGCTAATATGTCTTGTGCAGTGCATTGAGTACTATTCGAAGCAAATTAAACTATTTAACTGGTGAAAATAAGAAGTAAGAAACTCATAAATTAATAAATTAATAACACCAATAAATTATCTTTAATATCAGTAGATGTGATGCTATTATGTCATCACAGTAGTATATGTTAATGAATTACCAAAGCCATGAGCTTCCCATTCTTTAGTGTCTTGGTGAATATTTACTTCCCTTATTAATTTTGATTCCTTATAATCAAGAAAAAGTTTCTTAATGTATGTCCCAACAAACTTAATCCATTATAATTCCTCCAATAAAAGGATCCCAAAATCAATTATGTTTGTATGATGGAGATGGAGAACACACTTTAGTATTAACAGGAAAGAAACCTGTTTACAGTCATTCAATCTAAGTTTTACAAACTTACTTAATCACAGAAAGTTTCTTCATGCTTTATCTATAAAATCTCATGAAACCAGTGTTCTGTGAAACAAACTTTGGGAAATTCTAATCAGATGGGTAGTTTAAAAACATCAAAACTTCCCTCTTCCCTAGTAACAAATCCATCCCAGTTCCTTTGGCTCGGTGGGGGATTGGGCAAGAAATAATGGCTAATGGTGGGAGGGGGGGTGTATTCATCCTTAGGACCCCTCAAAAATTCTGTATTCATTCAAAATAGTTTTATAAACTTTTATGCAATTAAGGTGACTATTTTCTCTCACTGCTTTTTTGAAAAGTTGATGTCACTTTTCTATAATATATCATAGACATGTAATTTTCTGTAAAAATTAGCAGTCAGAGTGAGATGCAGTTAAAAAAGTTTTCATCAAAACAATTTTCTGTAAACAAAATGAATAAAAAATAAATGATTTCCATCACATAATTAGACAGTATATCACCCTTTCCTATTTATTCCAGAATGTGTATTTTAGCTACAAAGAATCATAGAGCTAAAAGAAAAGTAGAGATAACTTAACTGAGTCACCTAATTTTACAGTGAGGACCCTAAGGCACAGAGAAAATATGTAACTTATTAAATACGATTCAGATACTTGGAGGGATTGAAAGCATTGGGCTTGTGATTTCCATGTCAATGTGCTTCTCATACATTCCATTTTGTGCTAGTGAAATTAAGTCTAGGAACAGAGTTCAGAGTTGGAATCAAATAAAAGGCACATTGATGTTAAGGTGCAACATATCCACGTTCATGTTATTTATAAGAAGCTGTCATATTCATTATCTCACCTGGCAGTCACATCAGTCTTGTAAAATGAGTTAGGCCATCTTTGATTCCTCATCTCTAAGATTCACAACGTGACCCTAAGTGAAAAATTCCCTGCCCCTGTGATATGATGCCTTGTTAGAACTTAGAGAAACTTAGTTATGCTTTTCAGAAGTTGGCCCATGAATTGTATATACAAACTAATAATGAGGTGAATGTACTTTAGTGGAAACCATGATTCTTAGAGAATTGTTGTTGTTGTTATGTGCCGTCAAGTCAAACCCGACTCATAGCGACCCCTCCTTGGGTTTCTGAGGCAGTATCACTACAGAAGTAGGGTTGCCCAACCTTCCTTCCGAGGAGTGGCTGGTGGGTTTGAACAGCCAGCCTTCTGGTTAGCAGGCTAACCAATGTTACATTAGACTATTTCCTGCCATTGCATATTGCCAGCAGAATTCCAAACTCAACGGTTAAAAACACATATTTTCAGAAATCTGAAGTGTTTAATTTGAATGAAGTCTAAAGTAAAAGACAAACAATCCAGCACAGGAGGAGGTCTTCTAAAACAACTCTCTGGAAAATAAAAGCAAGCAAGGTTGGTATTGAAGTAGAGCCATTTACCAAACAGCTCCCATCAACTGGAACTGAGTCCTCACTAAATGCAAACGATTAGAGCTTCATGCAAGATTAGAAAACATTCTACTGCCAACAGCACTCACAGAGCCACAGAAACCAGGTCACTACTAAGTAAACATTTTGTACCACTTTGTAATCATATAAAAATATCAAGTCAGCTTGATGTAAACAGAGCAATAGCAGAAGAAGCCAGCATACTTCTCAGAAGAGGCTTTGTAGACAGAGTCACTGTGTTAATTGACTTAGAACTGAATTTGACTATTCTTCTCATTAAAGTAACTACTTTATTTTTTTCTTTCCCAAAATTTGGCCTATTTGTTGAGAAGTGAGTGGGAGGATAACAATAAAGTCACGGTGGTCCATAGCAGCCTCTAGATACTACTCCATAACTTCTAGCTCTGCCCACAGCACTTCTGAGAGCAACATTTATTTTTATGCCATAATGTAAAATATTAACTGATCAGGGTAGTCATGAAAATAAATGGCTGAGAGCTATGGGTATACTCTGGAAATATTAAGCCAGAAAGGCTAGGAGAGAAAAATAAAGCTTGAACATGAGTTAATACCTTCCATGCATGTTAGGATGCATGATTTACAAAATATTTTCCATATTTTTCCAAGTTCATTTTCTTCCACTATGCCCAATATCTCACTCCACCCATTCCAGCACTCTTCTTTATTCCTACTTTCAGACTTACCCAGAAGAAAAAGGAATGTGATAATGAACAGAGAAAAGGTTTACTGCCCTCAAACCTGTATGATATCGAATGACCACATTGGATAGATTTATTTTAATTTAAGTGTCTTCCAAGATCTTTTTCAGTTTGCATATATCATTAAATACTTAATTGAGTTACTTAAATTGCTTGACAGTTTACTAAGCACAAGAATGGCAAAATAGATCAACCATGATTCCTGCTCTCAAGGAGATCCCTTTATATATTTAAATATGTATTTTAAATTGTGAAATATTACATATATATATATATATATATATATACACACATATATACACACACACACACACACAAATATATATATACACACACACATATAAACTTCCTGAAACCTGAATGTCAAGGAATTAAAGAAAGATATATAAGTACGTATTAAACATAAGACAGCACTCATCTTCACCAGCCAATCTGTTAGACAAACGAATTTTAGAATTTTTATCAACTGTGGCTCTGACGTCTCTTTTTCCCCACTCCAAACTCTCTGGGCCTCCAGCTGGGGTTACTAGCTTTGTTCATGCTGCTCCATCTTTGCTTAGGTGCAACAAGGGAGAACCCCATCTCAGCAGCTTACTATTTCCCTCTAACTTGCAGTCTAGTTGTTTCTTCTACAATGTAACATGAAAATCTGCATGAACCACTGGCACTCATGCATGCACAACCCAAAAATGCAAGAGTTAACACTCTGTGGGGCAACCCTTGACCAGTGGAGAAGAAGTAGTGGCAGGTCACTGCTTTTCTCTTTCACCACTCAGAAAGGCAACTTTGAGAGGCATTCCACAAATGTTCTCAGATAGCCCTAGTGAAATAAACCACCTGTCACACGCAGCATTGGCCAACTTGGTAACACTGCCTGTATTAATATTCCCTTCTTTCTGATTTCACTCTGCAGACTTCTTTGTCTCAGGACTGCCTTTGAGGAGATCCAGGTTAAAACAATTGGAATGGTCTTGCCATGCTTGAGTTGTTCAATGATGTTTGATGCAAACGATTCAAACTTTTTTAGTAGTATATAAATCATGTTATCATTGCTTATGAAAGTATCCTTTTTACATTTTCTTCAGTGATACTTCTCTTGGACATATTATTTTAGGAGCACAAGTAAAGATTTCATCCAAAGGTTAATCGCTGCCTTTTTAAAAATATCTCCTCTCATCTAATTGACATCTTTATTATTTATACAGAGCTAGATCTAAGCATTGACAAATAGAAAGGGAAATAGAGATGGAAGGAAGAAAAGAAGAAAGAAGGAAAGAGAAAGGAAAAGTTAGAAATAATGGAAAATTTTAAAATGCCTTTGTTTTGTATATAAACCTAAGGGTATAAATGATTTCAGGTAAACAACCTATATCTCTATTCATAAAGTTGCATTTATAACTCTAGTTCTTAATTTTGAAAAATATGACCACACTTACAATATGTATTTAAACATTACACACAGAAGATGTGGCAAGAGTTTTCATTTAATTAATGAATATCTCATGTTGCTGTCTGGCATGGAAACCAAGTGAAGAGAAAGAAGAAAGAAAGGAAATAAGGAAGGCAGAAGGCAGAAGGCAGAAAGAAGAAACGGTAAGAAAGGAAGGACAAGAGAAAGAGAGATGAAAGAAAGAAGCAAGGAAGAAAGGCAGGTGTGGTAATTATATTTGTGTGTCAACTTGGCTGGGCCTGGTTGAGTGGCTGGGCAGTCGGTGGTAGTTATTCCCCATGATGAGACTGGCAATCAACTCCATGGGAGGATCTACCACAAGCAGCTGAGTAGCTGCCTTTGGGATGTGGTCTGCTTCCTGTATTTAAGGAGAAGCCTTGGGAATGGTCTCTAGCCTATGCCATGCTTAGACCCTGCATGTGGCCGTGTCATTGCTCAGCAGCCTGCTACGCTCTGCCAACCTTGGGACTTACAATGGATTTAAGTTAATGGCCTGCCGTGTGGTTTAGTAAAATTGGGACGGTGCCTTTTTACTTGCCAACCTTGGGGCTTTTCAGCCTCAGCAGCCAGCAGCTGTCTGAGTAAAGAAATGCCTCTAGCTCCTGTGGGCCAGGAGCAGGAGGGGAGATGGATCTCAAGGTTGAGGGGCTTTCAGCCAGCCCCTACAGCCTGGCACTTTGAACTTGGACTTAAAGCCTCCAAATTGTAAGAATAAACTCCTGTTTGTTAAGGCCGTCCCATTTGTGGTATATTTCTTGTCAGAGAGGCACTAGGTAACCAGAACAGAATTAAAGAAGGAAGAGGAAGGAAGGAAAGAAGGAAGGAAGGAAGAGAGGAAGGAAGGGAAGAAAGAAGGAATGAAAGAGAATTTTGTAAAGAAACTGCAAAAGAATGAAAAGATTTGGTAACTCTCCTGACAGAATCATGACAGAATCCCATGACATTTTTGAAATACCATTTCCTACAATTAGGTATTCATAACAAAGAACTTCAAGATGTCATCTATAACTGCTTTATTTATTTTATTTTATTTTTTTATTTGCCCTTTTGTTGTCTCTTCTTCCAAGTTTCTACCATTCTCATTTCCTGATCAAAGGAGTGGTAGAAAATACAACACAGAACAAGGGATGATATAGGGGAAGTGACAGGCATAAGAGTCAAACTGAGATGACCCACATCATTGCTGGGGCTGGGAGAATATGGGGAACAGATCAAATTAGAGAAACACAGTAGAGTAGGATTTTGTTTTGTGCTTCTTTGTTCATAAAAATTTATCAATGAAACATACAGAGTTTTTCTTACAAATTCAATTTTTTGCTTGCTATTAATGAAGTCTTGAAATACAATTTACATTGTTCTCTTAAAAAACAACAAAAAGATCTCATGTTGTTGTTGTTATGTGCCATCGAGTCAGACCCAACTCATAGCGACCCCTCCTTGGGTTTCCGAGGCAGTATCACTACGGATGTAGATTGCCTCATCTTCCTTCCGAGGAGTGGCTGGTGGGTTTGAACTGCCAGCCTTCTGGTTAGTAGTCATGTGCCTTAGCCACTATGCTACCAGAGCTCCCATAGTATAAACATATTATATTTTATTTAGTCACTTTTCCTACTAAAGGATATTAAGCCTCTTTGGGTACATGAAAGTAACAGTAGTTATTTCTTGAAGAGGGTCTAACATTGGGTGAGTACTCAAAGGGGCATTAGCATACATCTACAAATTTTATATTTGTCATTTTGTTGTACTATGGTGACTTTTGTGTTGCTGTGATGCTGGAATCTATGCCACAGGTATTTCACATAACAGTAGGTTTCAGTGGCACTTCCAGACTAAGATAGACTTGGAAAATTGATATGGTAATACACTTCTAAAAAAATTGATAAATGAAAACCTTATGAATAGCAGTGTAACATTGTCTAATAAAGTGCTAGAAAATGAGCCCTCAGATTGGAAGATATTCATAATACAACAGGAAAAGCTGTTCCTCAAAATAGATTCAACCTTATTATACAGATGCAGTAAAGCTGTCAGGGCATTTACTGATGTGGCATGACTTGAAATGAGGAAAAAAAAAAACCTGTACACATCCATTTATAATTGTAATGTGGAATGTATGAAATATGAATCAAAGAAAATTGGACGTCATCAAAAAGGAAATGGAAAGCTTGAAGATAGATATCTTAGGCATTAGTGAGCTAAAGAAGATGGGTCTTGGCCACTTTGAAAAGGACAATCATATGGTCTACTATGCTGGGAATGACAAATTGAAGAGAAATAGAGTTCCATTCATTGTCAAAACCAACATTTCAAGATCTATCCTGAAGTACAATGCTGTCTGTGACAGGATAATGTCCATATGCCTACAAAGAAGATAGTTAATACAACTATTATTCAAATTTATGCACCAATCACTAATGCCAAAGGTGAAAGAATTCAAGATTTTTACCAAATTCTGCAGTTTGAAATTCATCAAATATACAATCAAGATGGATTGAAACATGAAAGTTGAAAAGAAGTATCAGTAGTTGAAAAATATGGCCATGGTGACAGAAACCAGACTGGAGATAACATGACAGAATTTTGCAAAACCAATGACTTATTCATTGGGAATACATATTTTTCAACAACTTAAACAATGACTATATATGTGAACCTCACTAAATACAATGTACAGGAATCAAATTGACTTCTTCTGTGGAAAGAGACAACAGAGAAGCAATACATATTAAACATAACACAGAATAACCAACTCTAGAACAGATTGAAAGTTCAAGTTGAAAATGAAGAAACTTAAAAGAAGTCCACAAGATCCAAAGTACAGCCCATCAAAATTTAAAGACCATCTCAAGAATAGATCTGATGCATTGAGGATGAGTTGTAGGATGACATCAAGGTTCCAAAAGAACTGGTTGACATTCAATCATTTCAGCAGGTAGTATATAATCAAGAATCAGCAGTATTGAAGGAAGAAGTCCAAGCTACACTAAAGTAATTGGCAAAAAACAAGGCTCCAGGAATTGATAGAATACCAACCGAGATGTTTCAACAAATGGATGCAACACTGGAAGCGCTCACTCATCTTGCTAAGAAATTTGGAAGAAAGCTACCTGACCAACAGGCTGGAAGAGATCCAAATCTGTACACTTCCCAAAGAAAGGTAATCAAACAGAATGAAGAAATTATCCAACAATATCATTAATATCATACACAAGTAAAATTTTACTAAAGATAAATTAAAAAAAAAAAAAACTTCTGCAGCAGTACATTGATAAGGATCTATCAAAAATTCAAACTGGATTCAGAAGAAGACAAGTTGGTGTTGTTGTTAGGTGCCGGCGAGTCACTTCCAACTCATAGCAACCCTATGCACAGCAGAACAAAATGTTGCCTGGTCCTGGGTCACCTCCACAATCCTCGCTATACTTGAGCACATCGCTACAGCCACTGTGTCAATCCATCTCACTGAGGGCCTTCCACTCCTTCATCAACCATCCACCTTACCAAGCATGACATTCTTCTCCAGGGAATGGTCCCTTCTGACAACATGACCAAAATATGTGAGACAAAGTCTGGGCATTCTCGCCTCCAAGGAGCATTCTGGCTGCTTCTTCCAGGACAGATGTGTTAGATCTTTTACCAGTTCATGGTATTCTCAGCACTCCTCACTAGCACCACAACTCAAAAGCTTCAACTCTCCTTTGGTCTTCCTTATTCATTGTCAAGTTATCACATGCATCTGAGGTGACTGAAAATAACCATGGCTTTTGTCAGGCATACCTTAGTCCTCAAGGAGATATCTTTGCTCTTCAGCACTTGAAAGAGGTCCTTTGCAGCCGATTTGCCCAGTGTTATACGTCGTCTGATGTCCTGACTGCTTCTTCCACTGGCATCAATTGTAGAACCAAGCAATGTGAAGTCTTTGACAACTTCAATCTTTTCTCCATTTATCATGATGCTGCTTATAGGTCCAGTTGTGAGGATTTTTGTTTTCTTTATATTGAGATGTAAACCATACTGCAGATTGTAGTAGTCAATCTTTATCAGTAAGTGCTTTAAGTAATCCTCACTTTCAGCAAGCAAAGTTGTGTTGTCAGCATATCACAGGTTGCTAATAATTCTTCCTCCCATCATGATGTCACATTCTTCTTCATATAGTGCAGAAGAGGACATTGAATGAAAGATATCGTTGCTAATGCCAGATGGATCTTGGCAAAGAGAATTATCTGTGTTTCATTCACTATGCAAAGGCATTCAACTGTGTGGATCATAACAAATTATGGACAACATTGCAAAGAACTGAAATTCCAGAATACTCAATTGTGCTCATGAGGAACCTGTACATAGACCAATAGGCTCTTGTTCAAACAGCACAAGGGGATACTGCATCGTGTAAAATCAGAAAAAGTCTGGGTAGGAGTTGTATTCTTTCATCTACCCTTTCAATTTGTATGCTGAGTAAATTAATCCAAGATGCACTATATGAAGAACACAACATCAGGACTGGAGGAAGACTCATTAACAATGTGTAATCTGCATATTGCTTGCTGAAACCTTGCTTGCTGAAAGCAAAGAATGCTTGAGGCATTTACTGATGAAAGTTGAAGATCAAAGCCTTCAGTATAGATAGCATTGTCTATGAAAACAACATAAAGAAGACAAAAATCCTCACAACTGCAACAATAAGCAATATCATGATAAAGGGGAAATATATTGAAATTGTCAAGGATTTTCTTGGATCTACAGTCATCACCAATGGAAGCAGCAGTCAAGAAATCAAACAATGTATTGCATTAGCAAGTCTGCTACAAAAGACTTCTTTAAAGTATTAAAAAGGAAAGATTTCCTTTGAGGACCAAGGTGTGGCTGACCCACATCATGGTACTTTCAATCATGTCTTATACATGTGAAAGCTTGAGAATGAATTAAAAAAAATCAAAGAAGAATCGATATCTTTGAATAATGGTATTGGCAAAGAATATTGAATATACCATGGTTTGCCAGAAGAATAAACAGATCTGTCTTGGAAGAAGTAGAACCAGAATGCCCTTTAGAAGTGAGGATGGCAACATCTCACATACATTCAGCATGTTGTCGGAAGGGACCAGTCCCTGGTGAAGGACAGCATAGCTGGTAAAGTAGATCAGTGAAAAAGTAAAAGACACTCAACAAGCTGGGTTGACACAGTAGGTGCAATAATGGGCTTAACTATAGCAATAATTGTGAATATGGTGTATGACTAGGCTGTGTTTCATTCTGTTGCACATAGGGTCACTATGTGTAAGAACTGACTTGATACACCTAAAAATTGAGAGCTCTGGTGGTATAGTGCCTAAGGCATTTGACTGCTAACCAGAAGGCTGGTGGTTCAAACTCACCAGCCTCTCCCTTGGAAGGAAGACTAAGCAATCTACTTCTGTAGGGATACCACCTCAGAAACCCCAGGAGAGGTAGCTATGAGTTGAATTCAAGTCGGCAGTGAGTTTGGTTGTTTTTTATTACAAAAGAATGTATTTATCTATTACCTGAAAAACTTAAAAGTATTAGTTTTATAAATCTCTGTGATCCTAATTTACATAAAAAGGCAAGCCAACAGTCTGTACAGGCCATTTCCTATGTAGAAAAGTTTGTTTCCTCTTTTTATATCCCTTAATTGTTGTGCTTTTATGACAACCTTCCCTTTTTGTACCTGTACTTTATATCTTACCTTTGTATCTTTTTTATGTTAATTACAGTCTGATTTTATGGGTGTAGACTATTTTCAGTCACAACACCATTGCCTCTAACTGGGTTCATGTTGTGTATTTACCTGTTTCTTCAGTTCCATATCTGCCCTTCTATGCTCAGAACCCTGATGGGGGTAGTTAAGCACTCAGCTGCCAACTGAAAGGTTGAAGGTTCAAAGCCACCAGCTGCTCCCTTGGAGAAAAACGTGACAGTCTGCTACTGTAAAGATTTATAATCTTGGAAACCCTATGGATCTCTTCTACTCTCTCCTATTGACTTGACAGCAACAGGTTTATATTCTGCTTTCAATCTCTGGGGTTCATAGTCTGCAAACTACATTTTCCAAGTTCCTTTGCCAGCCGGCTTCCTATATGGTTCTGCCTTTTGGAGGAAGTGTCAAAAGATCACAAAACAGAAGGAGTAGAGTAGTTTCTTGCTTCTGCTTCCCATACTAGTAGTCATTGCTGGCAGTTGGTTATTTCTGCAGAAGTAACAGGAGATGGGATGCCTGCAGGCTATGGCAACTTCAGCCAGCACCACATAATTTCTCCTTGCTCTGGAAGTGGAAGAATTTGCAACAAAATGTAACGTATACTGTTCTAGGGCTCTGGCCTAGAGGTACTAGCAGATTCTTGGTGTCTGTATCTCGCTTCTTGCTTTTCATTCCCCTGGATTTCTCTTACTACCTTTCACCCCTCTAGTCCTTCCAAGACCTTTGTGTCCAATTTCTTTCTACTTGAAATACTTAACACTTAACACTGACTGATACATTACTATTAGCTCTAACAATGTCCAAATTAAATTTTACTATATTTACCTGAACTACATTAATTTATATCTTACCTTACTTTGCACTTTGACTTAGGCAACAAGCAATATATTCTCAATCAGTCAACACATGCTATAATACTTGTAATTGATTGGAACATAGAACACACTAATCTGGGCCTCAGAGCAAAGATTCTTACTTTATAAATGTATATGGTGAGCACATCAGCAAAATGCTAAAAGATCAGATTTAATTGGATGTTTAGGTCCATTATCCAGTTGATTTATATCCATGATGCAAAGCATTCAAGTTTTTGGAAACACCTAGATATTTGACTAAAATTTTCCAGGTAGCTTAATATCTTATAGCCACAGCTTTGGAAGTCACTCAAATAGCTGTAAGTTTTAACAATTGTGCTTTTACCATATAAAAGTAAAGTGCCTAAAAGTACAGCATCATATTCTCATCACGTGGTTCTCCATGGCAGGCAGCCTGTTATAATTCTTTTAAGGAGGACACTGACGAGTCCTTTGTGGTTTTGGAGACAAGAAGTCGACAATCCATACTGTCAGAATCACATGGTGTCCACTGTAGACAAATAAAGAATGCACTGAATATGTGTGATAATATGCCACAGTTAATATTTCTGCACAGTTTGTTTTCTCAGCAATATTTTGCTATCTGGGGACCAAAAAAAAATGTGTTTTGCTTTATAAGTGTGACATGATTGATGCTTTACTTAGAGAGACTTTTCATAAAGGAACAGATGTCTCTTGACAGGAACGTTATTGGTACAAGTAAACTACGTTATTGCAATAATGTTAAGGTTCAAACTTAAGTGAAAAATAGGGACAGAGTGTAGGGAAGGGCAATAGGGAGAGAGAGAATGAAAGAGTGAGCAAGATAGTAATATAAAATTTGGTCTGAATCTAAATCCTTAACCTACAGCACAGACTTACTCTGTGATATATCAAGGCAATATAGAGCTCTCATAAGGCTAACATAAGCCTCCTTAAAAAGGACAATCACTGCACACATTCATCAACTTATCAGTAAACACTTCTATTTTTTCAAAATCTTTCCACTTTAGCACATCAAAATGTCATTAAATGCAAATAAAGATGTTATTTCTCTCATTCCATCATAGCAGATTCATAAGTCCATGCAACACATAGGATATTGAATCACTTCGAGTTTTTTTCTAGTGTTAATTTACTTTGAATAATTTTTCATTATCAATTTGCACAGTATATAACCCTACCAGGAGTAAGAGGTCAGAAAGCAGAACTAGCAGACTTTCTGTAGGAAGGTGATGAAGGAAGCTATAGCTGCAGAACACCAAAGGAGAGGGAAACCTGACACCTAAACATACATACACATGCATATAGCTTAAAGATCAGGAAGTGTGCTAAAGTAAGAGATCCAAGTGAAATTTGTTTCATAAGCTTGATTTATTTACCAGTTACCAAAAATATACTTAGATTTAATGCATCAAGTGTGATTATTAAAATCTTTAATATTTAACAATATATCCTGTTTAAGGATGTCATGATTTATACATATGATACCACTAGAAAAAATAATGGTGTCGTCTATTATACACAAAGTGATATATTCTTGGCTGTAAACTGCTCTCAGAAGACTTTTCAATAACCATCCACTGTTTGCATCTCTGTCTCTGAGATTCATAGTCTGAATATCCTCACAGGAAGTAATCTGCTCAAATTCTTTTATTCCAGTTTGACTGTTACATGCTACTGGTCTTTCCCACCACTCCCTGTTTGTCATACTGTGGTGGCTTGTGTGTTGCTGTGATACCAGTACTTATAGACCAATGAGGCGAATGCACTTTAGTAGAAACCATGCTTGTTAGAGAATTGTAGCTAACTAGTGTTTCATTAGCCTATTCCCTGCCATTGCATATTGCCAGCAGAAACCCAAACTCTTAATCTCAAGCATATGGTATACAATGCCGACAATGACAAATTGAAGAGGAACAGCAACACATTAATCATCAAAAAAAAACATTTCAAGATATATCCTGAAGTACATTACTGCCAGTGATGGGATAACATCCGTATGCCTACAAGGAAGACCAGTTAATAAAACTATTAATCACATTTATGCACCAACCACTAATGTCAAAGATTAAGGATTTGAAGATTTACCAACTTCTGAATTGAAGATTTACCAACTTCTGAACTCTGAAATTCATCAAAGATACATTCAAATGGGTTGATAATTATGGGTGAAATGTGAAAGTTGAAAACAAAGAAACTTCAGTAGTTGAAAAATACGGCTTTGGTGATAGAAACCAGACTGGAGATCTGTGAAGATTGCTGATGAATGTCAACTAGATAAAGTGAAAGGGAGAAATGATGAAGTAAAAGAGCTGAATGGAAGATTTCAAAAGGCAACTCGAAAAGACAAAGTATTATAATAAAATGTGCAAAGACTTGAAGTAAGAAAACCAAAAGAGGAGAACATGCTTGGCATTTCTCAAGCTGAAAGAACTGAAGAACAAATTGAAATCTCAAGTTGCAATACGGAAAGGTTCTATAGGCAAAATATTGAATGATACAGGAACCATCAAAAAGATGGAACCCTTGTTTTTTGTTTTTTGTTTTGTCCTTTTCCCCCTATTTTCTTTCCTCGTGACTGACCCCATTTCTTGTTTTCTTTTTGCA
>NW_006921865.1:2014687-2016878 GCF_000298275.1 Orycteropus afer afer | reverse complement strand
ATGATGCCTGGCTACCAATGCCAACCACTTGGAATGGGATTAAAATTGGAGGTCTTGTATAGAGTGGGAGAAAGTTGTGGAACAAAATTCAAAATATTAAAAATAAATAAATAATTAACCTTCCTGGTCTGATAAAGACTGGCTACAGACCCTAGTCACCCTTCAGGCCTGGGATTGAACTTAACTCCAAAGCTTAACTTTCACCTAAACAATAGACAAGGCTACAAGTTGAACACCTACACCAGGGAGATGTATTCCTTAGAACAATCAAAACAAGGGAAATCAGAAAGACAGCTTTTGCACAGGAGGAAAGGTAGAGAGGTAGGAATGTATAGCAAACAAGGACACAGAGAAAGGGTAACCACAGGGAGGAAGTGGGAGGTGAGCTGTTACACTACAGGAATGTAACCAGTGTCACAAAACAAAATGTGTCTGAACTGTTGAATGTAAAATGAATCTGCTTTGTAAAATTTCACCCAAACTGCAACAAAAGGTTTTTTTAAAAAGATGGAAGGAATACACAGAGTCAAGTTACCAAAAAGGATTGATCAGCATTCAGCCATGTTGGGAGGTAGTACATGATAAAGAATTGATTGTGTTGATGGAACAAGTCCAACCTACACTGAAGGAACTGATGAAAAACCAGGTTACAGGAATTGATGGAATATTCATTGAGATGTTTCAACAAATGCTAGGAGTGCTATCTTATCTATGCCAAGAATTTTGGCACAAAGTTACCTGGCCAACTAATAGAAAAAGATGTATGTATTCATAATCATTGCAAAGAAAGGTGATCTAACGGAATGCAGAAATTATTGAATATCACTAGTATCACATGCAAATAACATAATACTAAAGATAATTCAAAAACAGTGCAGCGGTATACATTGCCAAGGAACTGCGAGATATTCAAGCTCACTTCAGATGAGGAAATGGAATGATGGATATCACTAGTGATGTCAAATAGATGTTGGTTGAAATACAAGAAAGTTGATTTCCTGTGTTTTATTGATCATGCAAAAGCATTAGGCTGTGCAGATCATGTCAAATTAATGATAACATTGCAAAGAATGAGAATTCCAGAATACTTAGTTGTGCTCATGTGGAACCTGTACATAGACCAGGAAAAATTTGTTTGAAGAGAACAAGGGGAAGGTTCAAAATCAGGACAGTTATGTATCAGGGTTGTGTGCTTTCACCAAGTATGTTCAATCTGCATGTTTAGTAAATAATCTGAGAAGCTGGACAATGTGGAAAAAAATTCACAATCAGGATTGGGGAAAACTTATTAACAATCTGTGATATGGAGATGACACAAACTTATTTGCTGAAAGCAAAGAGGACCTGATGCACTTACTGATGAAGATAAAGACTACACAGTCTTCAGTATGGATTACACCTTAGCATAAAGAAAATAAAAATCATCACAACTGTGCTTTTAAGGAACATCATGAAAAAAAAAAAAAAAAACAGAAAATGTTGAAGTTGTCAAGGATTTCATTTTATTGGGTCCACAATCAGTGTCCATGGAAGCAATAGTCAAGAAATCAAATGACATATTGCATTGGGCTAATCTCCTGCAAAAGACACCTCTAAAGTATTAAAAATCAAAGATACCATTTTGAAAACAAAAGTGTGCCTGGCTCAAGCCATGATATTTTCAATAGCCTCATATGCATGTGAAAGCTGGACAATTAATAAGGAAAAACATAGAAGAATTGATGCCTGTGAATTGTGGTGCTGGCAAAGAATACTGAAAATACCATGGACTGCCAGAAAAATGAATAAATTTGTCTTGAAGAAGTGCAGCTGGAATACTCCTGAGAGGTAAGAATGATTAGACTTGGTCTCACCTACTTTGGTCATGTTGTGAGAAGAGACCATTCCTTGGAGAAGGATGTCATGGTTAGTAAAGAAGAGGATCACCAAAATAGGGGAAGACCCTCAATGAGACGATTGACCCAGTGGCTGAAAGAATGGACTCAAGCATAGCAAGGATTGTGAGGATGGCCCAGGACTTGGCAGTGTTTCATTTTTCTGTACATAGGGTCACTATGAGTCAGAGCTGACTTGAGGGCACCTAACAGCAATAATAACAACTGTTCTTTCTCAGCTATTCAGTCTTTCAGTATATATATGTATATATATGTGTGTATATATATATATAAATATATATATATTTTTTTTTTTT
>NW_006921865.1:2007852-2014311 GCF_000298275.1 Orycteropus afer afer | reverse complement strand
AGGATCTCCTACATAGATCCCCTTCCAAGTGGATGACAATGGTAGCCAGGTACCATCTAGTTCTTCTGGTCTCATAGCTGTATAGACTGCAGATCAGATGGTGTATCAGTCACTAGGACTAATTGTTTCCATGAATTTTTGGTTTTCTTCATTCTTCTTTGCTCTGCATGAGGAGAGACCCATCGTTGCATCTAGATGGCAGCTTGCTAGCTTTTAAGATCCCAGTTGCTACTCACCAAAGTAGGAGGTGGAACAATATTTTTTATAGTATAGTATGCCAATTGAGCTTGACGTCCCCTGCAACTATGGTCCCAAGCCCAAGTCTTTCAGTACTTTAAAAATTTATTTTAGAGAAACTTTAAAGAATTTGCCCATCATATCCTGCTTGCAGCCATCCAACTTCTGCTCCCTACACAGCAGTGATTTAGAATAACTTGCTGCCAATCATCCTCTGCATGTGTCCTGCCAGGTCAAGAAGCATCATAACAAGGATGCAGCATGAAACACCATGACAAAAGATGGTTTCAGTGCCTCTTGGGTGGTCTTGTCTTGCAATGTAATACTAATTGACAATTGTTTTACCCAGGTAAGTAAAACCACTCCCTAAGATGGTTTGATTATAATTTGTCAATTAAAACTATATGCCAACCAACATTGCTATCAAGAGAGAAGAGCCAGAGGTGGAGTTGAATGCATCCTTGGACCTGAGATCCCTGTGCTGGACCTCTTTGGCAGAGAGACCAGAAGAGAGATGGTGGCAGAAGAGGTAGCAGAACTGAGAGACCTGCAAGAGACAGCAGTGGGCCCATGGAGTGAGAAAGCTGAGTGCCTTTTGGCATCTGTCAGCAGAACTAAAAGAACTTTGTAACACTTGCCCAAATAGGGCAGAGGCCAGGCCAAGAGGTTAAGGGCCAAAGAGAGGCGTGCCTGAGGGCATGGTTTACTGGGAGGCTGTCCTGATTGAAGAATTGTATCCTGAGCCTGAATCATAAATTGTTACTTCTTTAAAAAAATAAATAAATAAACTGTATGCCTACAAATAGGTTAGACAGGTCCACTAGTACCACTAGTAACTGACTTTCAGTTGTCTGGGAAATCAATGCCAGAGTCTTGAAAATCCTATAGAGCATTCAGAATTCATGTTGTGTCATTTTACTTTCTAGCTTTCTCAAAAAAGTTTTCAACAGATTTTGAAGATAAATTGGACCTGGTTTCTCTGTGACTATGACAAATATTTTTAAAATTTTATTTTCATCTTAATCATGGAATAGTCATCAGTACACAACAGATTCTGAAAGTATCATAAGAAATATTGGTAATAGTCACTATATAATGAATCATAACCATTTTTTTCCCTTCAGGAGAATGTAAAAATGTTGTTCTACACTAAAGTACAAATAAAGTAAAGAACAGATAGTGATTTTTCTTGAAGATGTCTTCCTGTGGATGTGTGGTTGGAGGTTGCTTATGCATAAGAGAAAAGGGAAAAAAACAACAACTGCACATTTAAAATATGGAAGCATTTTATAAGTGCTGTAAGAATGGCCAGGTGTATAGTAGAGCTGACAAGGGACAAGTTTGTGGGAGTGAGTAGTTGGACCTGTGGGCTGGGGACCATGGTCACAGGGGACATCAACCTCAACTGGCGTAACATAGTACACAAAAACATTGTTCTATATCCTACTTTGGTGAATAGTGAATGGGGTCTTAAAAGCTTGTAAGTGGCCATCTAGATACAACGATTGGTCTCTCTTCATCCAGAGCAAAGAAAAATGAGAAAACCAAAGACTCATGGAAAAAATTAGTCCAAGGGACTGGTAAACCATGTAATCCTCAGCCTATGAGACCATGAGAGCAGAACTAGACAGTGCCCAGCTACCACTGTCAACCACTAGAAGGGAGATCAGTGCAGGACATAGACAGTGTTGAAAGATAAAGTTGAAAAACAATGTGGAACAAAACTCAAAATCATAAAAATAAATACCAGGTTTGCTCATCTGATGCAGTCTAGTGAGACCCCTGAGACTATGGCTCATAGCTAACCTTCAGGTCTGGAACTGGTTTCTGTGGTTTCCAGACAAATAATAGACAGCACCTGGGTTGAACATTTACATCAGGTAAATATTCTACTTGGAGCTATCAATCACGGGAGAACAAAAGGGCAGTGTTTGCATAGGGAAACAGCTCAGGGGAAGGGAGTGCATGGGAGGGAAGGACACAGGGAAGAGGTAACTACAGGGAGGAAGTGGGAAGAGAACTGTTACATTGTGGGGAATTGCAGTAAATGTCATGAGACAAAATGTGTATAAACTGTTGTATGGCAAATGAATTTGCTCTGTAAACTTTCACCCAAATCACAATAAAAATTTTAAAATAATAAAATAAATAAATAAAATGTGGAAGCATTGACCAAGTGCACTGAATTAATCAGATCCCAGAGTCAAACTGTTCTTGCACTTCTTATGATATCAAGATTTAGCATAGGGTATAAGAGTGCCCCTCCCATGTATTGTTGAGTGCCATTGAGTCAGTCCCATTTCATTGTGAACCCATGTGTCGGGTAGAACTGCTCCATAGAGTTTCTTAGGCTATAATTTTCACAGGAACAGATTGCTAGGTCTGCTTTCCCAATGAGTGGCTGGTGAGTTTGAAGAGCTGGCCTTTTGGTTAGCAGCTGAGCACTCAACCATTGTGCCACTACACTATAATGAATAAGAAATCAGGAAAGAAAATCAAAAGTGCAAACAGGAATTCCCCTGAACCATTGCTACCAGGAGGTATGTTAAATTGTGTAACCCAAAAAACATTTAGATACAGTGAGATTTATTCCTTACAAATTACACTTCAAACCAAGGGGGAAATCTTCCCATGAGAAAATATAGAATATTACCTTCTTCTTGGTCTCAGTGGGATAGGGAGTGAACAGAGAGGTGAGAATGAAGCTCATGGAAGCAGAGACCTTGGAATATAGCCATTTTCATGACAACATTCCCAATTTGGCAATCAGCACTCTCCAGAGCATTTTACATTTCTATAAAAAGCTATTGATAAAGGTTTAATAAATCAAAACAAACTTTGAATGCATCCTCAGAGATAAAGAATCTGAAAATAATGACACTGGATACTAGGTCATTTAAACATCAGTAATGGGACATAGGTGAAAATCAGTGGAACAAGTAAGATCATCTAAAATGCACTTAGACCAGGCAGGGTCATTCTCTCAATCAGCATGAAAAAGTGCTACCACAAGTTCCCAGTGAGATGAAATGGACACTTTTATCAGAATTATATGGTTTATACTCTCAGTTCTCTTTCTCGAGTGTAGAGATGTTTTTGTTATTGCTATGTGACATTGACTTGGCTCCAACTCATAGTGACCCTATGTACAACAGAATGAAACACTGCCCAGTCCTCGGTCATCATCACAGTCCTTGTTATGCTTGAGCCCTTTGTTGCAGGCACTGTGTCAATCCATCTCATTGAGGGTCTTTCCCTTTTACGTTGACCCTCTATTTTACCA
Source organism: Orycteropus afer afer (assembly GCF_000298275.1). Taxonomy (NCBI): domain Eukaryota; kingdom Metazoa; phylum Chordata; class Mammalia; order Tubulidentata; family Orycteropodidae; genus Orycteropus; species Orycteropus afer. Next base: position 2,010,791 of record NW_006921865.1, on the reverse strand, counting down.
AGCATGATATCCTTCTCACAACATGACCAAAATAGGTGAAATGAAGCCTGGCCATTCTCACTTCAAAGGAAAATTCCTTTGAAATACCATGGACTGCCATGTTGGCAAATCTAACAAAAGGAAAGAAGGAGAAAATGTAAATATCATGAACAAGAAATGAAACAACTGAGTGTTGTGACAATAGGACAAATTGAAATTAGAAAAATAATAACAAAACACTATGAAGAACTTTACCCCAATATATTTGAAAACCTGGAAGAAATGGAGAAATTTCTAGAAACATACTAAATACCTGAACTAACACAGATTGAGGTAGAAGTTTTGAACAGACCCATACCAAAAGAAATTGAACAGGTTATAAAAAAAAAAAAAAAAAATTCTGAACAAAAAAATGTCCTGGCCCAGACAGATTCATTAGTAACTTCTACCAGATATTGAGAGAAGAACTGATGCCAATTCATTCTACTCAAATTATTCCAGAATATAGAAAAGAAGAGAATATGTCCAAATTCATCCTATGAAGCAAGCATAACCCTGACACCAAAGCCAGGAAAAGACATCACTTTAAAAGAAAATTGTAGACCAACCTCCCTCACAGACATAGATGCAAAAATGCTCAACAATTTCAATTTTGTTTTCTTTATGTTGAGGTGTAATCTATACTGCAGACTAGTTTTTGCTCTTCATCACTAAGTGTTTCAAGTGATCTTCACTTTCCGCAAGGAAGGTTGTGTCATCTACATATCGCAGGTTGTTACTGAGTCTTCTTCCAATCCTGATGCTGTGTTCTTTATATAGTCCAGGTTCTTGGATTATTTGCACAGCATATAGATTGAATGAGAAATGAAAGTATGGTAAAAACCCTGAAACACACCTTTCCTGATTTAAAACCATGTGATATCTCCTTGTTCTCTTTGAAAAACAATCTCCTCTTCTGGTCTGTGTACAGTTTCTTTATGAGCACAATTAAGTGTTCTGGAATTCCCCATTCTTTGCAATGTTATCCATAATTTGTTATTATCCACACAGTCAAATTACTTGGCATAGTAAATAAAATTCAATAAACATTTTTCTGGTACTTTTTGCTTTCAGCAAAAATCCATCCAACATCAGCAGTACACCCTTCATTCCACATCCTCTTCTGAAGCCAGCTTGCATTTCTGGAAGTTACCTGTCAATATATTGCTGCAATTATTTTATAATTATCTTCAGCAAAATTTTACTTGTGTGTGATATTAGTGATATTGTTCGATAATTTCCACATTCTGTTGAATCATCTTTCTTTGAAAGGATCACAAATAATGGATCTCTTCCAATCTGTTGCCTGGGTAACTTCCAAATTACTTGGCAAAGATGAGTAAGTGCCTTCAGAATAGTATGTTGAAACACCTCAACATGTCAATTCCTGGAGCCTTGCTTTTCACCAATTCCTTCAGTGCAGCATCAATTTCCTCCTTCAGTACCTTTGGTTCTTAATCTTATGCTACCCCCCTGAAATAGTTGGACATTGACCAATTCTTTTTGGTACAGTGACTTTGTGTATTCTTCCATCTTGATTTAATGCTTCTTACATCATTCAATACTTTGCCCATAAAATTCTTCAATATTGAAACTAGAGGCTTGAATTTTTTGTTCAGTTTTTTCAGCTTGAGAAATGCTGAGTTTAGAAAAGTAGGTTAGTAGTACAGTACAATGGCTCCTCTCTTACAGTGAGACTAGACTGATTTTCCCATTTTCAAAATATTGTTTCTATCTTTGAGTCCAAGGCAGCTGCTCCCACATGTACCAAACATACTCAGTAGTAAGAAGTCAAAAAGCAAGGGTAGTATGCACTTAAACCTTTTAATGGAAAGATCGGGAGGAATGTAACTCATTTCTGTTCAAAATTCACTGTTCACATTTTAGTCACAGGGTCAAAACTATAAATGAAATGCTGTCCCTTGATGGGCTGTCATAACCAGTTGAAACTCATCAAGTCTGTACACAAGAAGAGAATATGAGTATTTTGTTTTCTCAGGTAAATTTTCAATACTCATGTATGAAATAATTCTACCTTCTTAAGCTAACTGGGCTATCATGCCAAGAAAACTGGGCTGTCTTCTGAGATAATCAGGTTTCATTATGACTAGTAACTTTTTTATCTGGGTTATGAAATTTGAAAATGCATATATCCAGAACAATTTTTTGTATGATCCTGAAAAATAAATTGAGCCTTCAGTGGTCACCTAAAATTACAATAGGAAGTCAAAGTTCATACTTTCTAAAGGAAGCAAGGTGGCACGACAGGTTGGGAGTGGCTGAGGGAGGTCAGAAAGGAAACAAGGCAGCTCAGTCGGGTTTGGAGAGCTGAGGGAGGCCAGGAAGGAAACGAGTAAGGGCAGAGGTTTTTTAGGGGCTGAGGGAAACCAGGAAGTGAGCGAAGTAGTTTGGAACAACTAAGAAATATGAGTTTCTTTGTCAGTTTGTCGCACTGTGGAGGTTGCTAAGACTGACTCAAAAGAAGGAAGAGGCCATCTACTTCTCAAAGAATTGGCCAGTGAAAACCTTATGAATAGCAGGGAAACACTACCTGATATATTACTAGAAAACTTTATGAATATTCCTGAAACATTGTCCAATATAGTGCAGAAAATGAATCCCTCAGATGAGAAGGCACTCAAAATATGACTGATGAATAGCTGTCTCCTCAAAGTAGAGCTGACTTTAATGATGTGGATAGAGTAATGCTTTCAGAACCTTCATTTGCTGATGTCTCACTACTTAAGATGAGAACAGCTATAAATATCTATTAATAATTGGAACACGAATGTATGATGTATGAATCTAGGGAACTTGGAAGTTGTCAAAAATGCATTGGAACACATATCAATGTCCTTGGCATTGTTGTTGTTGTTGTTGTTATGTGCCGTCGAGTTGGACCCGACTCATAGGGACCCCTC
>NW_006921865.1:2005696-2006912 GCF_000298275.1 Orycteropus afer afer | reverse complement strand
GATGGAGAAGCTCAATATCTTCAGCCAAAACAAGGCCAAGAGCTGATTGTGGAACAAACCATCAACTGCTCATATGCCAGTTCAAGTTGAAGCTGAAGACAATTAAAAGAAGTCCATGAGAGCCAAAATATGACATTGATTATATCCTCCCTGAATTTAGAGACCATCTAAAGAATAGATTTGACACACTGAACACCAATGATTAAAAACCAGAGGAATTGTGGGATTACATCAAGAACATCATTCATGAGGAAAGCAAAAGGTCATTAAAAAGAGAGGAAAAGAAGAAATCGGTTGTCAGAAGAGACTCTATAACTTGCTCTTGAACAGAGAGTAGTTAAAGCAAAAGGAAAAAAATAACAAGATAAAAAAGCTGAACAGAAGATTTCAATGAGAAGCTCAAGAAGACAAAATCAATTATTTTAATTAAATGTGCAAAGACCTGGAGTTAGAAAACCTAAAGGGAAGAACATGGTTGGCATGTTCTTTCAAGTTGAAAGAACTGAAGAGGAAATTTAAGCCTTGAGTTGTAATATTGAAAGGTTCTATGGCAATAATATGTTGAAGGATGCGGGAAACATTAAAAGGAGATGGGAGGAATACACAGAACCACTGTACCAAAAAGAGTTTGTCAATGTTCATCCATTTCAGGAGGTGGTATATAATCCATAACCAAGGGTATTGAAGAAAGAAGTTGAAGCTGCACTGAAGGAATTGGCAAAGAACAAGGCTCCAGGAATTGATGGAATATCCATTGAGATGTTTCTGCAAACAAATGCTGCTCACTCAGCTATGTCAAAAGATTTGGAAGACAGCTACCTGGCCAACTGACTGGAAGAGAACCATATTTGTACCCATTCCAAAGAAAGGTGATCCCAAAGAATATAGAAATTATCAAACAATATCATTACTATCACCTGCAAGAAAAATCTTACTGAAGATAATTCAAAAATGGTTGCAGTAGTATATTGACAAAGAACTTCCAGAAATGCAAGTTGGATTCAGAATAAGATGTGGAATGAGAGATATCATCACGAATGTCAGATGGATGTTGGCTCAAAGGAAAACCAGAAAGATGTTTACTTGTGTTTTATTGACTATGCAAATGCATTTGATTGTGTGGATCATAACAAATTATGGATAGCACTTTAGAAGGATGGAAATTCCAGAACACTTAATTGTATTAATGAGGAACCCGTACATAGACAAGGATGCC
>NW_006921865.1:1991938-2005001 GCF_000298275.1 Orycteropus afer afer | reverse complement strand
AAGAATACTGAAAGTACCACGGACTCCTAGACGAACTAACAAACCTGTCCTGGAAGAAGTGCAGCCAGAATGTTCCTTGAGAGTGAGAATGGCCAGACTTTTTCTTACTTTCTTTGGTCATGTTGTCAAAAGGGACTATTTTGTGAAGAAGTATATCATGTTCAATAAAGTATATCATGCTTGATAAATGTATGTGTTACTGATAGTCTTTGCATTCTTTCATTTTAGAAATGTCCATAGTTTAAACTATAGCATCCACAATAAAGGGCCAGCCCTCACCAAGGTAAGTTGATACAGTGGCTGCAACGATTGACTCAGGTATAGCAAGGATCGTGAGGCTGGTCCAGGACTGGGCATTGTTTTGTCCTGTTGTATACATAAGGTTGCTATGAGTCAGAGACAACTCAACGGCACCTAACAACAACAACAACAAATAGGTGGTATTGAAGATTTGTCTTTTCATTCAAGTAACATATTACTCAATTCTCAAATATGAATTAGTCTGACAATTTCTAACACAGGTAATTTTACAACTAGATTGGATTTGATTATTTTATTTACTTCTAGATTTTATTCTGATTTCTTTTCGTATTAATCTTATCTGGTTGTGCCATATTTTTTTTATATATTTAAATGACAGTCAACTGGAATTAATGTATCTCTAGGATCTATATTTGGCTTTTCAGTTACAGCAGCTAAGATTATCCAAATAACAGTGGTTATTATAACCAAGATTCTATTCCCCAAAGTGTGGAAATCCTGATAAATAACATCATTTTAGTGAATGTTAGTTAAGAGCTATGTTTTCCTCTGTAGGATAGAGTCAAGATAGTTTAAGTTTTCAACAGGGACAAAACATGTTAATTACCAAAGGAATTAAATGAGCTATTTTTATTTAACATGTTAGTCCTGTACATTCTTATGTTACACTTGTTGCCAATAGGTGTGAAAAGATTATTTTGGTAAGTGCTTCTAGATTCTTAAAAACTTAACCCTTTTTTTTTGTCTCATTCGAATTTTCATTTATAGATGAAAAGCGTATGTGTTACTGATAGTTTTTGTGTTTTTCATTTTAGAAATGTCCACAGTTTCTAGGTGGTGTTATTCTTGTTATGTGCCATCAAGTCGGACCCAACTCATAGAGACCCCTCCTTGGGTTTCCAAGGCAGTATCACTATAGAAGTAGATTGCTCCATCTTCCTTCTGAGGAGTGGCTGGTGGGTTTGAACCGCCAGCCTTCTGCTTAGCAGTCAAGTGCCTTAGGCACTGCCAGAAGGTTGGCAGTTCAAACTCACCAGCCACTCTGCCATAGGAAGACTGTGTGATCTACTTCTGTAAAGATCTACCGCCTTGGAAGCCCAAAGCAGATCATTATGAGTCAGAATTGACTCAATGACAGTGAGTTTTGATCTGGTTAGGATCTTCCTAATTGCCCTAGGCCTCCTCAGTAAAGTGAAGGAACTAAGATTATGAGGGTTAAGTAAGAAATATAAAACACTTAGCGCATGGCAAATTCTCAAAAATGTTTTTAATTATTATTTTAATGCCAATTTTCATAGACTTGTGATGAATGTCTGCCAAATTGCAGAAGGGCTTATATTTGTAGAAACAACTCTCCTTTCAGAAATAAAACTCATTTGAGATCTTTCTTAGTATGTAAGTGATACTTTATCAATAAGCCTAGTTTTCTTGTAGAGTAATAATCATATTTGAGCTGTGTGTGACAAATACCACTGTCTTTCCTTCCATTCCTTGCTCTTTTTCCTGGTGTCCTAGAACATGGGATTCATTTTCTCTGTGTTGAATGGAGTTTTACCACAGTGACTTTGTTTCAGTAAAGGTGGAGGATCATTAGGACATCTTTCTTATCTCTGATTGATTTGTAGTAATTATTGGGCCCTAAGCAGAGCTCTGAGGAAACTTGGCCTTTCCATGTCTAAGTTTACACCATCTTTGTGTATTTGGTGTGTTATGAACAGAGGACATGTGATTTATAACTCATCTTTTTAAGTAACAGCACTTTTGAGAAAGTAATTTATACATCAGAAAGAATATTTTTTTGTGCACTTTTACATTGAACACAGCCATTATCCTTCACCCATCTCATATATCAATGTCAGCTAAGATAGCCTCACTAACAAAACAAATTATTTGTCCCTCTACAAATATTATAGGGTCTAGAAATGAATATGATAAGAATGATTTTAAAACTAGTATGTGTGAGTGGTAAAATATGTATCATTTATCTATTCATCCATCTTTGTATCTATATACACATATTCACATAACATACACATGTGTGTACATGTGTAAATGTATGTATGTATATATGTATTGATGTGTTTATTTAAATATAAAGACTGAATTCAGAAGAAACTTTGGAATTTTTTAAAGAAAATTAAGGTTATATTCTATTATACAGGGAATGAAATTCAAGTGTTTCCTTTCTTTGTGGATTTTAACTTCAGAAAAACACAATGTTTCTTCTATATGTCACCTTTAATCATGTGTAGCCAGACTGTCTTATCCTTGATATTTAGAGTGAAATCACTGGACTGGGTTCAACACAAGCACATTACATATCTGACCATAAGCTACAAATTTCCTTAATGGGCAATCCAATTTGGCACAAATTTCATCATTTGAAAGATATTCATCTCCCCCAGAGTATCTTTATCTCACCAATTCAGGCCTATGACATAGTCAGCCAAAAGATTGAGTTAAATGAATAGGAACAGGAATTCTGAAGGCTAATGTGTGTGTGGTTGTGGGAGAGACAGGCATTTAGGCCGGATGATATCCTTCCAGAACATGAGCATCAATTTAGGATGGTGGTTAGAAAGTAGTAGTAGGAGGAATCTAGTAAGTTGACAGAGTATAGAGAACATGTAAAAGACAAAATGCTAATTATGCAGCCAGTCTCAACCCAGAAGGCAAATGGTTAGAATCAGAAGTATCAGTTGGGTGTGAGTTCCTGATTTTTGTTGTTGTTGTTGTTAGGTGCCTTAGAGTTAACTTTTGTTCATAGCAACCCTATGGACAACAGAATGAAACTCTGCCTGAACTTGCACCATGCTCACAATTGTTGTCATTCTTGAGACTATCATCCCAGGCACTGTGTCAATCCATCTCACTGACTATACCAAAAAGAATTGGATGCCATGCTAAAGGGACTCACTCAGCTATGCCAAGAGATTTGGAAGACAGCTACCTAACCAACCAACTGGAAGAGATCCATATTTGTACCCATTCCAAAGAAAGGTGATCCCACAGAATGTGGAAATTATCAAACAACATCATTAATATCACAAGCAAGTAAAATCTTACAGAAGATATTTCAAAAACAATTGCAGCAGTATATCGACAGAGAATTTCCAGAAATGTAAGTTAGATTCAGAAGAGGAGGTGGAATGAGGGATATCATTGCTGATGTCAGATGGATGTTGGCTGAAAGAAGAGAATACAAGAAAGATGTGTACTTGTGTTTTATTGACTATGCAAAAGTGTTCCATTGTGTGAATCATAAAAAATTGTGAATAACATTGAGAAGAATGGGAATTCCAGAACACTTAGTTGTGCTCACGAGGAACCTGTACGTAGACCAGGAGGCTGGGGTCTGAACAGAACAAGGGGATACTTCATGGTTTAAAATCAAGAAGGGAGTGCATCAGGGTTGTATTCTTTCACCATACTTTTCAATCTGTGTGCTGAGCAAATAATCTGAGAAGTTGGACTATATGAAGAAGAACATGACATTAGGATCGGAAGAAGACTCATCAACAACCTAAGATATGCAGATGATACAACTTTGCTTGCTGAAAGTTAGGATGATTTGTAGAACTTACTGGTGAAGAATGAAGACCACAGTCTGCAGTATGGATTAAAACCAAACCCACTGCTTTTGAGTAGATTCCAACTCATAGCAACCCTTCATTGGGTTTCTGAGGCAGTATTTATGGAAGTAGATTGCCTAGTCTTCCTTCAAAGTAGTGGCTGGTGGGTTTGAAACCCAGCCTTCTGGTTAGCAGTCAAATGCCCTACACCACAATATAAAGAAAATAAAAATCCTCACAACTAGACAAATTAGCAACATCATGATAAATGGAGAAAAGATTGAAGCTGTCAAAGACTTCATATTACTTGGTTCTACAACTAGCACCAATGGAAGCTGCAGTCAAGCCATCAGACGACATATTGCATTGGGAAAATCTGATGCAAAGACCTTTTTCAAGTGATGAAGAGCAAAGATGTCTCCTTGAAGACTAAGGTGAGCCTAACCCAAGTCATGGTATTTTCAATTGCCTTTTATGCATGTGAGAGCTGAACAATGAATAAGGAAGACTGAAGAAGAGTTGATACTTTTGAGTTGTGGTGTTGGTGAAGAATATGAAAGTACCATGGACTGCCAAAAGAAGTAACCAATCTGTCCTGGAAGAAGTACATCTGGAATGCTCCTTGGAAATGAGAATGGCCAGACTTCGTCTCACATAATCTGGTCATGTTGTCAGAATAGACTATTCCTTGGAGAAGGATATCATTCTCGGTAAAGTGGAGGGTCAACAAGATGGAGTGACACAGTGACTGCAACAGTGGGCTCAGATATACCAAGAATCATGAGGCTAGCACATGATCGGGCAATGTTTTGTTCTGTTGCACATAGGTTTGCTATGAGTTGGAGACAACCTGATGCACCTAACAACAACAACAACAATATAGAGATATTTACTTCAAAGAAATGTCCTATGCAATGGTAGGGCTCACAGGTCCTAAATCAATAACTCAAGCAGTATGCTGGAGACCTCCACTGGCTCTCAAGATTGTGACCCCTCCTTGGGTTTCTGAGGCAGTATCTCTACAGAAATAGATTAGATGACCAAATCTTCCTTCCAAGGAGTGGCTGGTGGGTTTGAACCACTAGCCTTCTGGTTTGTAGTCAAATGCCTTAGGCACTATGCCAGCAGAGGTCCCTAAGATTGCAGGGCTTGGTGAATCCAAAATCTACTGACTAGGTGGCAAGCTGGAGACTTTTAAAGCCTTTTATCCCCATATGTAGCAATTGAGTGAAAAGAATGTTTGTTGAGTTGAGAAAGAGCTCTCCTACAATATCCATTTATGTTCTGTAGGCAGACCACTTCCTCAAGGAAACTCCCCTTTCAACTTCCTGGTTGATCACATCAGCTTACATAATGGATAGTGATCACTTGTACTACATTACATTATGAAATAGCAACCAGTACAGTAGCTAACTGTACTGGCAGTTAGATTTGTCATTGTGCAATAATTTCAGATACTTCAATGCCCATCTTGATTAGATATTCACCCAAAGTTAAAAAAGTCAAATTCATTTTGCCTTTTACGTCTCTGAGAATCATAGCCTAGCCAAATTTACACACAACATTAACCGTCACAGCAATCTTAACTTCCTGGGAAATGGTTTGAAAATCAGTGTCCGTTCTTAGAGTCGATGATTCTGTATCTTAGGAGAAAAGTAATTAATGAGACATTTTTAAATGAGTCAGTATGTAAATGACATTTAAGCTAATGAAAGAAAAGCTAACATTAATATTGTAGATAATTCCTTTTCCAAGTTGTTTGTAAAGGTTCTCAATAATTAAGAAGCCTATTTTGATCACTTAAATAAGAATAGACATTTTTACGCCAGAGTAGGCTATCTTCTAACCTAAGAGCTAAAGGCAAAATCAAACCTGAGTTATATAAATTTGGCTACAAATAAGAAGAAATAAATGGGAGATAAAATGAGAAGTAAAATCAGAATATCCACTCCATCCATACCCACCCACTTACACATCCACACACACAAACACACACATTTGTTAAAACATCACTGTGTAAGAGCCCAATGTTAGCAAGTCATTTCTGAGTAAAATACAGACGGTGAAAGAGAATTAAATAATCTGATATTTGTGCATTCTCTGGTGTAAGACAAAATCCAATATGCACAACAAGCATTATTTCCTTTATAATGGCTTTATTCTACAAAAGCACTGCTTCTAATACAAGATTGCTGTTAGGATAACAGCACCATCTAGTGTGTTCTAGTCTATACTAAGTTCAAGAGCTTCTAATCTGTTTCTAATACTGCAAAACAGAATAATCATAAAGGTACAAAGAAAATCGCATTCTTTTTTGACTGTTAAAGCTTCCAATCAATAGACTGAAATTTGTTGGGACTTAAGGCATTCCTAAGGAATCTCCCTTAGATAAAATTGTCCTGTTTCATCAGCAACTAACATGAGAAAAGTATAAGAAGTGGATTATTGTCGTTTTCCAGGCTTACCAAATATGTCAACTAAAAAAAAAAACTTGATTCATTTTCAGTGGAGGACAAAGGACAATTTTATTTCTAAGTGCAATATTTATTTTTCATGTAAATGAAACAATGAGCATCATTACACTAGCATCAATGATCATCACTTAATTATAAAATACAAAAGTTAACATAAAAGTGATATTGTTGTTGTTATTAGTTGCCATAGAGTCGATTCCAACTTACAGCAACCTTATGCATAATAGAACAAAACATTGCCCAGTCCTGTGCCATCTTCATGGTGAAAACTCTACAAAAGTCATAAAGACTATTATTCTGAAATTGTAATATGAAGATAAACTTTGAGCCAGATATCATAAACTAAATGTGATCATCAAACAGAGATTCTAACATGCAAGAAAATCTCAGTTCTGCTCCTCCTGTTATTGTTTGTCTTAACAAAAGGTGAAGACAATGAGGAAATAAGGAGTGAACAAGTCATAGGGTGGGGCAAAAGCAAAGAAGGGAGAGCATAAAATGGATGGGGATTCAGGAATAAAGGAATGGAAATTATGTATTTCATCTCCTCTTTTCCCCTTCTTTATAATTTTAAATTTTAACATCAGACCTACAATCTCTCAATGCTTTTGAACTAAGCCAACAATTTCTTTATCATCATTTTTTAAAAAATCACAAAATAACCAACAGAATAAGAATAAGCAAGTAATATTTAGCAGGAAAAATGTCCATGCCTTTCCTAAGCATTCTGCAATGTACTCAGACAGCATTTAAAGAAATAGCTCACTCTTCCATGCCACAGCAATTAAGACACTCTCCTATTTAACTTTTTGTCTACTGTACATCTGAAAAGAGCTGATGTAAGCTCAAATGAAAGCAAATCTAGCATTTCCTGATTGGAATAATTCATGTGGAGAGTACTTAGGTTCAATGTTAAGAAAGAACAAGCATGTTGAGACTGTATTTCCCATTGCTTTATATATCTATGCTTTCAGGACCACTGCTATGGACAGGAGCATGCCCTTTAATTAGCTTCCTTGCTGGGAAAAGATCAGCTTGGTTATGGCCTCATATGGCCATGTCTTGTTATGAGCTGAATTAACCAAGAGGAAATTTTCACTTTCCCAATAAAATATACTTGAATTTCACAAATGCTTTTAATGTTCATAAAATCTAGTATCAGGCACATTTCAAAGTAGAGATTCTTATTCTCATGCTTCTGTGGGCATCCCAATCACCTAGGAAGTTTATTAGAAGTGCAAAGTTCAGAGCCTCATTCTCAGACCTATGGAATAAGAATCCTTTGGCTAGGGTCACAGATTTGACATTTTCACCTGGAACACCAGGTGATTCTGAAGTGGATCATTGATAATATGCTTTTATGAAAGCAATGTGAACTTTCATGACTTTTTTCCTTCACCAGTAGAAGATTTTTCTGTTTACTTTTCATAACCATTGTACTTTGCCCTTTGAAGCAAGAGACCACATATATTGGTGGATTTATATGGTATAATATTAACAACTTGATTCTTGTGTATACATAATTTGTTTCTGATACATTTATTCTAATTAACTGTTCAAGGTTTCAAAATCTGGATCCTTATATTCCAGATTTTAAAATCATGCTTTACTTGCTGAAAACAAAATAAGATTTTATAAAGCTATAGTTTATCCAGGGTCCACTATATCCCCCTACAAGATCTACTCTTTTATTTTCCTTCTCCAGTGTTTTTCTCTCCATCCCTGTCCTCTATTGTTACTACCCTCCAATCAACAGACACAACATTTGCCTGAATGCAACAGCTTTTTTCATTCTTTATGGTTTTTGTCCCTGCTTCTGTTTCATATGTAATGTTCCTTTCTCTTCACTTTCATCTACCTAGCAAACTTCAATTCATGTTCCAACACTCAAATCATTATCACCTGTGTTGTGTATCATTTATTTCCTGAGCCTTACAAGTAGAACAGACAGCTTGCATCCTGGCCCTCCACTGTGTCATGTACACATATGAGATTGAATTATACCTATTTGTTTACATGTATCAACCAAATGGAAGACTGGTTTCTTATTCACTTTATGCTCCATTATCCAGCCTAGCTCAGAGTATATAGTCAGTTAGTGTTCATGGGATAGATGAATAACAGAGTGTAAGCATCTAGTCATCTGGAAATCTAGAGTAAATGAAAATATTTCGGGAAAGCAAATGCCGTTCTGAAGTAATAGCTTAAAATGTTATGAAGATAGCTTCAATTGTGAAATAGTAGAATACTCATTTGTCCTCAACTTCTTTTATTTGACAACAATTCCTTGTTTCTTAATCTACTTCTAATAAAATAAATATGCATTTGAAGGGTAAATAAAAATAACTCACATGGTAGAGAATGTAGTGTAAGGGAAGAGAGCAAAAAATCTCTTCCCTAATAATGCCAATCTGAGATTCTTTGCAATGTTTTGTTTTGTTTTTCCTTCATGCCTAGATAATAGTTAGAGAGAGCTGTTACTATCTGGGAATAAGAAAACCAATCAAACACTATTATTAACCAGTCAGTTTGTAAAAAGAAAGAAACACAGTCAGAATGTTTTAGTGTATCTTAGAAAAAGAAATGGTTTTTAACAAGAGGAACGAACTCTCGGGAACATGAATAGACCCCAAAGGGAAAAGCTCAGCAGAGCACTTTCCATATCAGAGATTCTCAAGGTGTTTTCTCAAAGAAACTTAAAATGATTATAGGGTACACATATTTGTTACAGATAAATATGAAGTAAAACAGTCTGTAGAATTCTTTATTTAAAATACTGTGAGGGGTCTTAATGGAAAATGTAAAAAAAAAAAATAATAAACATTAACCAGGAAATATAAGGTTATCAAAGGCATTGTATCTACTTACATTTACCAGATACATGGTACTGGTAGTATTGAAGGAAGATATCCAAACTGCACTGAGGGAATTTGTTAAAAAAAAAAAAAAATTAAAAAACAGGGCTCCAGGAATTGACAGAATACCCACTGGGATGATTCAACTAATAGAGGAAATGCTAGAAGCATTCACTTGTTTAAACCAAGAAATTTAGAAAACAGCTACCTGGCCAAGCAACTGGAAGAGATCCATTCCTGTGCCCATTCCAAAGAAAGATGGTCCAACAGAATGCGGAAATTATCAAACAATATCATTTTATATCACACACAAGTAAAATTTTTTTCTGAAATTAATTCAATAGCAGTTGCAGCAGTATATCAACAGGGAACTGCCAGAAATTCAAATGGATTCAGAAAAGGATGCAAAATTGGGGATATCATTGTTGATGTCAGATGGATCTTGGTTGAGAGCAGAGAATACCAGAAAGAAGTTTGCCTGTATTTTATTGACTATTCAAAGGCATTCAACTGTGTGGATCATAACAAATTATGGGTAACATTGAGAAGAATGGAAATTCCAGAACATTTAATTGTGCTCATGGGAATCTGTATATAAACCAAGAGACAGCTATTAGAACAAGGAGATACTGCATTGTTTAAAATCAGAAAAAAAGTGTTTGAGGGTTGTACTCTTTAACCATGCTTATTCATTCTGTATGCTAAGCAAATAGTCCAAGAAGCAGGACTATATAAAGAAGAATGTGACATCAGGCTTGGAGTAAGACTAACACAGATGACACAGCATTGTTTGAGAAAGTGAAGAAGACTTGAAGGACTTAGTGATGAAGATCAAAGGCTACAGCATTCAGTATGGACTACATCTCAACATAAAGAAAACAAAAATCCTTCCAACTGGACCAATAAGCAACATCTTGATAAGTGTAGAAAATATTAAAGTTGTCAAAGATTTCATTTTACTTGGATCTAAAATCAATGCCCATGAAAGCAGTCAAGAAATCAAGCAGCAGTCAAGTGTTGTATCAGGCAAATGTGCTGCAAAAGATCTCTTCAAAGTGTAAAAGAGCAAAGATGTCACTTTCAAGACTAAGGTGCACCTGATCCAGGCCATGCTTCTTAGAAGTGAGAAAGGCCAGACTGTGTTTCTTGTACTTTTGTCACATTTTCAGGAGGGACCAGTCCCTGGAGAGTAATATCATGTTTCATAAAGTAGAAGGTCAACAAAACAGAGAATGAGCCTCAACAAAATGGATTAACACAGTGGCTGCAACAATGGGCAGTGACTTTGAGTATGGTACGGGAACAGACAATATTTCATTACGTTGTACATAGAGTTATTATGAGGCAGATATGATTTGACAGCACCTAATAACAACAACACATAACACATTTATTATATCATCAATAATGATAATACTAATTGAAAGAGAGAATAAGTAACCTCACACATACAACCCACTTCATCTTTTTTAAATGAATAATTCAAATCAACAGAGAGGAAAAATATCTCCTTGCATCTTATATTTTGTTAATAACAAAACTACTACTGCTTCTGTGTTACAGATTGGGAATTAATACAAAATATCATGTACTTTTCATTATTTACCTTAAGATACAATTATACTCATGAGGAACCTGTACATAGACCAGGAGGCTGTCATTCAAACAGAACAAGGGAATACTGCATGGTGTAAAATCAGGAAGAGAGTGCAACAGGGTTGTATCCATTTACCATACTTGTTCAATATGTATGCTGAGCAAATAATCCAAGAAGCTGGACCATATAAAGAAGAACGTGGCATCATGATTGGAGGAAGACTCATTAACAACCTGAGATACACAGATGACCCAGCTTTGCTTGCTGAAAGTGAGGAAGACTTGGAGCACTTAGTGATGAAGATTAAAGACTACAGTCTACAGTATGGATTACACCTCAATATAAAGAAAACAAAAATCCTCACAACTGAACCAATAAGCAGCATCACAATAAATGGAGAAAAGATGAAAGTTGTCAAAGACTTCATATTACTTGATTCTACAGTTAACATCAATGGAAGCAGTAGTCAAGACATCAGATGACATACTGCATTGGGCAAATCAGCTGCAAAAGAGCTCTTTCAAGTCCTGAAGACCAAAGATGTCTCCTTGAAGATGAAGATGTGCCTAACCCCAGCCATGGCATTTTCAATTGCCTCATATGCATGAGAGAGCTGGACAATGAATAAGGAAGACCGAAGAAGAGTTGATGTTTTTGAGTAATGGTGTTGGTGAAGAATGCTGAAAGTACCATGGACTGCTAAAAGAACTAATAAATCTGTCCTGGCAGAAATGCAGCTGGAGTGCTCCTTGGAAGAAAGAGTAGCCAGACTTTGTCTCACCTATTTTGGTCATGTTATCAGAAGGGATCATTCTCTGGAGAAGGATGTCATGCTTGGTAAAGTGGAAAGTCAATGAAAAAGGAGAATTCGCTCAACAAGAAGGATTCACACAGTCATTGGCTCAGATATAGTAGGTATTGTGAAGCTGGCACAGGACCGAGCGGTGTTTCATTCTGTTGTATGTAAGATTGCTATGAGTTGGAGATGACTCGACAGCACATAACAACAACAACAACTAACAATTATACCTGAAAACTGAAAAATAAAAATATACACTTGAAATGAAGATATGTTTTCCACATTATTTTCTTCAGTAATGAATTAAAAAAATGCTGTAATTACCAGTGGAATTCACAAATGTTTGTGCTGAATCACTGTGGAGTTTTAATTTATCAGTATTAATCAATTTGAAACAAAAAAAGATAAAGATACTAATTTCATGATGAGTAAGTTTAACATCTTGACGTTTTTATTATTATCCTTCTGATGTCATTAAAAGGGACTCACTGTAGACAGATGTGTTGCTTATTTTCATCCAGTCCTATTCTGGACATTTTATCATGGCTGTAGATAAAACTGACACATGAGACATCAGAAAGTTATGAGCAACTGGAAGTCCATGAATAAATAAATATTGCACAAAATGCCCCAAGTAGAACCTTAAATATACTTTACGGAAAGGCAAGTGAAAGAAACATAGGAATACTGAACTTTGGTATGTGCTGAGGCCAAATGAAGGTGTATGATTTTCTGTACATGAGAAAATAATCTATTTTTACTTTTAAATCATTAAAGTTACCACTCTACAGTTGTTTTCCTGCTATTTTAATTGTGACTTATTTTCTAAAGCAAATATCACTGACAAATTTCATATTCAAGGAAATAATTGCTCCAAATTTTTCTTTCTTTCATAAGTAAAACATATTTCCAGTCTGCTCACAATCATGACACATTAAAAATAGATTTAAAAAATCTTTTATACTTCATTTATAACTACATTTTTAACTACATTTATAGGATACATATCCTAAATGTTAACATTTTCCCCAGTAAGTTAACAACTTTTTGATGTCTTATGTGTCAATTTTATCTATGTTGTTGTTGTTAGGTGCCGCTGAGTTGTTTCTGACTCGTAGCAACCCCACGCACAGCAGAACTAAACACTGCCTGATGCCGCGCCAGCTCCACGATCCATGCTATACTTGACTCCATCATCGCAGCCACCGTGTCAATCCATTTCGTTGAAGGCCTCTCCCTCTTTTGTCGACCCTCCACCCTACCAAGCATGACATCCTTCTCCAAGGAATGGTCCCTTCTGACAACATGACAAAAATAGGTGAGACGAAGTCTGGCCATTCTCGCTTCCAAGGAGCATTTCAGGTGCACTTCCTCCAGGACACATCTGTTAGTTCTTTTAACAGTCCGTGGTACTTTCAGCATTCTTTGCCAGCACCACAACTCAAAAGCATCAACTCTTCTTTGGTCTTCCTTATTCATTGTCCAGCTCTCACATGCATACGAGG
>NW_006921865.1:1983869-1988718 GCF_000298275.1 Orycteropus afer afer | reverse complement strand
CAGTGGTTATATTATTTTAGTCACTCCAAATGACCTAGCCTTTGTTCAATAGTTTCCACAGGACTTTACAGGGAGTTCATGAAAGCTCTGGATTCAGATTGATATTCAGACAGGATCTTTTTTTTTTTGTCATTTTCATTTGTATTTTCTTTTATTTTAACTATGAAGGAGGAAGAGGAGGAGAAGGAAAGGAAGAAGAGAAAGACTAATTCAGGAAAGGGAAATCAGTAATGCTACATTACTGGGCTCCAGAGTTCTCATTCGAAGACTGAGTGACCTTAATTAAATCATGATTTATTGCCTCCCTATTGTTGTTTTATATCCATAGTTATATGCCAATTCCTCATCTTTTAGCAATATATTATAGGTTTCACTAAGGATTACCTGCTAGTAATTTGAGCTCTGTGGAGAATTATGTTCATAGGATAACATTACAAAAGTTAATAAAATGTTTAGTAGTATTTTTTTTCTCATTTTGTCAAGTGGTTCTTTACTATGAAATAGCTCCATTGCTAAATCTTTCTCCCAAATTAGTCCCATTGTTCATTTATTTTTTGAATTATGAATATAAGAATTTGTCAGTAAATATGAAAAGAAGCAAATCAATCAAATTAGGTTGTAGCAAAATAGCCTCAAACAACTTTATAATCAAAACTGAATGTGATCTCATTTTTTATCCAGGATAAATTACACACAGACACATAATAAGCTCCAAGAATGCATTCCTCAGAAAAGATAGAAGAGCTAAACTTTAAACTGGACTTTTGGTACATGATCACACTGAAAATTATCAGTAATCTTGTAATACTCCAGAGTTAAAAAGAATGTATATTCTTTAAGGAAATTGGCTTTACTGTATATATGAGACAGTAAATGGCTCAGGCTCAAAATCTGTCTACAGCTCCCAATTCCAAAGGGTGTTTGGCATTCACAGGCTTGACAGTTTCCAATTGCACCATATTATGATGGCATGTTTCACCTAATCCAAATCAAAAATTGCTCAAGTAAACTTAAATTTCTACTCTTTGTCCTGATCTCATTTTTATAGAGCCATTATCATTGAGCAAGAATGAATCTACTTTTTCAAAGACAGATGCTAAGATACAGTCTTTCACAGAAATGAATCATAATGTTTAGCATATCTCTGTAGTAGACGTTCTTATCTCATCTATATTTTACATTATATACTTTTTCACAAATCCCCTAGTAGTACTTGGATTAAGGAAAAAAAAGTCGTTTGAAAGCTAGTAAACTTGATGTGTTGGAAACACCAAGCTATGTAAGAAATTGATTTACATAACAAGAACAAAAATCTGTTCTTTCTTTCAAATAAAAATATAATGAATATTGTGTCTAATTTGGAGTACCTAGGTTGTGCAAATGGTTAAGTGATCAATTATTAGCCAAAAAGTTGGCTGTTCAAACCTGCCAAGAGATGACTTAGAAGAAAGATCTGGCAATCTGCTTCCCAAAGTTCACAGCCTTGTAAACCTTATGGAGAACTTCAACTCTGCAAACACAGGGTCACAATAAGTAGGAATTGACTTGAAGGCAACTAACAACAACATGCTTCTAATTTAGAAATGAATTAGGACATATTCGAATATGCAAGGTAGTCATTTAATGTATTAATGAAACTGATTCTCTGAAAATTAACGTGAATTCAATTCAACAACAATTTAATGAGCAAAAACTTTCAGCTCTTAGCCAACAAGCTAAGGTTAAGAATATATCAAAATGAACAAAACAAAGGTTTTCTCAAATGCCCTATATCAAAAGTATTGCTTCCCATTTTTCAGTCTATAAGCCTTTCAATAAACCCAAAAGTTCCTCACCTTTTTTGATGTCTTTCAAAATTTTGAAATAAATTACATTTTATAAATTCACAAAAATCTACAATACATATGACTTTAGTATTCTTTTAATTTTGTAAAATGAAAAGTATTGAGGTATATATTACATACAATAAAATACACACATTACAGCTGTACAGGTTGATGACTTTTTACAAATATCCATTTAATATTATCCAACTCAAGATTCCAGATATAGAATGCTCTCATCATCACCAAAGGGAACTCTAGTGGTGTAGTGGCTTAAGGCATTTGACTGCTTACCAGAAGGCTAGTGGTTGAAACCCACAAGCCACTCCTCAGAAGGAAGGTTGGGCAATCTACTTCTGTAGAGATACCACCTTGGAAACCCAAGGAGGGGTCACTATGAGTTGTGACTGACTCCACAGCAGTGAGTTTCTTTTTCATCATCACCAAAATTTTCCTCATGTTCCTAAACCAAAACAAACTCAATGCCAACAAGTCGAACCTGACTCATAACGACCCCTCAGGTTTCTGAAGTATATCACTGCAGAACCTTCTGGTTAGCAGTCAAATGCCTTAGGCATAATGCCACTAGAGCTCCCTATATATACATATATATGTTGTTGTTGTTATGTGCCATCGAGTAGGACCCGATTCATAGCGACCCCTTCTTGGGTTTCCGAGGGGGTATAACTATGGAAGTAGATTGCCTAACCTTCCTTCCTAGGAGTGGCTGGTGAGTTTGAACCTCTAGCCTTCCAGTTAGCAGTCAAGTGCCTTAGGCACTACGCCACCAGAGCTCCTATACATATATATTTACATGTATAAACCAAAAGTAAACTCACTGCCATTGAGTCCATTGTAACTCATAGAGACCCCCGAGGCTGTAAGTCCTTAGGAAAGTAGATCACCCCATCTTCCTTCCACAGAGCAGCTGGTGGGCTTGAACTGCTGATCTTCTGATTAGCACCCATTACGCCACCACTGCCATCAAGTCATAGCAACCCCATAGGACCGAATAACTGCCCCATAGAGTTTCCAAGTCTATAAATCTTTATGAAAGTAGATTGCCTCATCTTTCTCCTCTGGAGTGGCTGGTGAGTTAGAACTGCCAACCTTTTGCAGAGCAGGTGCTCTTAACCTTCCAAACTGCTCCAAACTCACAGACAAGTAGATTCCAACTCATAGTGACACCATTGGGTTTACAATGCTGTAAAACTTTACAGAAACAGAGTGCCTCATCTTTCTACAGCAGAGCTGATGGTGGATTTAAACTACCAACTTTCTGGTTAGCAGCCAAATGCCTTAGCTACTACTCCATCAAAGGTCCTATAGTTACCTTTAACAACAACAACAACAAATCCACTGCCATTGAGTCAATTCCAACTCATAGCCACCCCCATTGGGTTTCCAAGGCTATGAATCTTTACAGAAATAAATTGCCTCATCTTCCTCCCATAGAACAGCTGGTGGATTTGAACCATTGACATTCTGGTAAGCAGCTAAGTGCCTTACCCACTACACCACCAAAGCTCCTTGCAATTACCTTAGGATAATATGATTCCATTTACTTGCCATTCCCCTTTGTTCAAGTGTGTTAATTTTTACTTCTATATGTGTTATATACCTGAGTGATTTAGAGTGTTATTATTTTTACCTTATAGAAAATTATGGGAAGAAAGAAAACATACTCATCTCTGTTTTTCCACTTATCATTTTGGTACACTTTATTTATTTTTGTAGATTTGAGTTTCCTGATATTATCATTTTCTTTTGACAGCGTGTCTTGTAGTCGAGATCTGTTGGTGAAAATTTTCTCTCTTCTTTGTCTACTAGAAAAATATTATATTTCATACTTACTTTTGAAAAGTATTTGCATTAGGTATGGAATTTTGACTGATACTCATTATTTTTTAATTTAGCTCCTTGAATGTGCATTTTATTGTCTTCTACCTGATATTGTTTCTAGTAAGAAAGCAGCAGTTTTTATTATACTTGTTCACCTGTACATAATTTTCATTTTATGTGGCTTGCATTCAAGATGTGCTCTTTCACTTTGTGTTCTGCATCTAACTATGATGTCCCTAAGTATGGGATCTCTGATATTTATCCTGCTTGGAGTTTGCAGAGTTTTTGTTTTGTTTTGCTTATTAATTGTTGTTGTTGTTGTTGTTTTGCCGTCGAGTCGGCCCCGACTCATAGCGACCCCTCCTTGGGTTTCCGAGGCAGTATCACTACGGAAGTAGGATTGCCCAACCTTCCTTCCGAGGAGTGGCTGGTGGGTTTGAACCGCCAGCCTTCTGGTTAGCAGTCAAGTGCTTTAGCCACTATGCTACCAGAGCTATTAATTGTAGGTTCATATTTTACTAAAATTTAAAAAGCCTCTTGGGCATTATATCTTCATTTTTGTTTTTCTTTTTCAATCTCCCTCTCTTCACTTCAGGGACTCCAATGAAGCATAAATAGTTGCTGTTGTTAGGTGCCACTGATTTGGCTCAGACTCATTGTGACCCTGTGTACAACAGAATGAAACACTGCCCAGTCTTGCACCAGTCTCGCAATCCTTGTTATACCCAAGCTCATCATGGCAGCCACTGTGTCAATCCATCTCTTTGAGAACCTTCCTCTTTTTCACTGACCCTCCACTTTACCAAGCATCACATCCTTCTCCAGAGAATGGTGCCTTCTGACAACATGACCAAAGTAGATGAGGCAAAGTCTGGCCATTCTCACTTCCAAGGAGCATTCTGGCAGCACTTCTTCCAGGACAGATTTGTTAGTTCTTTTAGCAGTCCATAGTACTTTCAGCAATTTTCTCCAACACCACAACTCAAAAGCATCAACTCTTTTTTGGTCTTGCTTATTCATTGTCCAGTTTTCACATGCATATGAGGCTATTGAAAACACCATGGCTTGGGTTAGGTATATTTTAGTCTTCAAGGAGACATCTTTGCTCTCCATCACTTAAAAGAGGTCTTTTGCAGCATATTTGCCCAGTGCAATATGTAGTCTGATTTCTTGACTACTGCTTC
>NW_006921865.1:1972397-1983769 GCF_000298275.1 Orycteropus afer afer | reverse complement strand
GTGCACTCCCACCCCCTGAGCAGTCTCCTTGTGCAAACACTTGCCTTCTGTTCTGCCATGATTGATCACTTCAAGGAGTATATCCACCCAATGTAAATGTTCACCTCAGATTCCTGTCTATTGTTTGGCTGGAAGCCACAGGAGTAAGTTCAATTCTGGACCCGAAGAGTAGCTAGGGGCCATAGTCTCAGAGGTCTCACCAGATTCTATCAGACCAGCAAACCCAGCCTTTTTTTTTTTTTTTTTTAATGATTTTGAGTTTTGTTCCACATTGTTCTCCAACTCTATCCAGGAGCTCCTGCACTGATCTCCCTCTAAGTGCTTGACAGTGGTACCCAGGCACCATCTAGGTCTTCTGGTCTCATGGTCATATAGGCTGAGCATCGCATGGTCTACCAGTTCCTTAGACTAATTGCTTCCAAGCATCTTTGGTTTTCTTCATTCTTCTTTACTCTAGACAAGGAGAGACCCATCATTGCATCTATATGGCCAATTGAAAGGTTTTAAGATTCCAGTTGCTACTCACCAAAGTAGGATGTAAAACAATGTTTTTGTGTAGTATATTATGTCAATTGAGCTGGATGTCCCCTGTCACTATGGTCCCAAGCCCACAGGTCCAACTACTCACTCCCTCTGGGTAACTAGCTGTAGCCAAAAAGCCACCACACCCTTGCCCTAGTCAATTCTACTATACACCTGGACATTCTTACAGTGTATACAAATACAAATGTAAAAATATTATCTTCTAACTCTATACATGGTCATGGGCATACTATAGCCTGCTTAGACATACGTGATCATTCAGCCTGTCCATCCATCTCTCCACCTGTAGATCACTGCTTCCCATCACTGATAGTATAGATTCAAAAGCATTCACCTTTGTTTTCTTTACCTCCCATGGACCTCTCTGTGTCTTTCTGTTCCTCAGTGCCACTGTGTTGATCACTCACATTTGGTACATTGCCCTTCCCTACACTGAAATCAATACTTGTCCCTACCCATCTAGCAGTGTTCCCTGCCCTCCCCTCCCACCCTTGGTAACCAATGAAGAAAGTTTCTTTCTGTATATAAAGCTTTCCTTGATTTTTTACAATAATGAACTAATATAATATTTGTCCTTCTGTGATTGACTTATTTCACTCAGCATAATGTCCTCCAAGTTCATCCATTTTATTTGGTGTTTTGTAGATTCTACATTTTTTTCTTCAGTATTATATGATATTCCATTGTGTGTATGTACCAAAATTTGTTTATGCAGTCTTCTGTTCATGGACACCTAGGTTGTTTCCATCTTTTTGCTATTGTAAATAGTGCTGCGATGAGCATGGATGTGCATGTATCTGTTCTTGTCCTGGCTCGCTCTTCTTTAGGATATATACCTCATAATGGGACTACTGGATCAAATGGTATTTCTAATTCCAACTTGTTAAGAAATTGCTATACTGCTTTCCATGATGGTTGTATCATTTTACAGTCCCTCCAGCAGTGTATGAGAGTCCCAATGTTCCCACATCCTCACCAGCATTTGTTATTTTCTATCCTGTTGAACTTTGCTATTAGTCCTGGGGCAAGATGCTATTTCATTGTTGTTTTGATTTGTACCTCTCTAATGGTACAAATGATCATGAAAATTTCTTCATGAAATGTTGGCTGCCTGCCTGAATATCCTCATTGGTAAGGTGTCTATTCATGTCTTCTCTCCATTTTATAATTAGATTGTTTGACGTTTTTTGTTGAGGTTTTGGAGTTTTCTATAAATTTTAGAGATAAATCCTTTGTCAGCTATATCATTGCTGAATATTTTTTTTTTCCCAATCTGTTGGTTCTCTTTTGACTCTTTTGGAGAAGCACATAAAAAATATAATTTTTAGAAGGTCCCATTCATCTAGTTTATCTCCTGCCATTTGTACATTTTGGGTTATGCTTGACAGTCTACTTATGCAATAAATTGACAAAAAAATAAAATAAAATAAACACTGCTGTCAGTAGGATCCAATTCATAGAGACCCCTCCTCGGGTTTCTGAGCAGTATCACTACAGAAATAAATTGTCCAACCTTTCTTCCAAGGAGTAGCTGTGGGATTTGAACCACCAGCCTTCTGGTTAGCAGTCAAATGCCTTAGGCACTACACCATCAGAGCTCTTATGCAAAGACTTAAATGTGAAACCCATAACTATAAAGTTCCTCAAGGAAAAATAGGGGCAAATTTAGGGGCCCTAATTTATATTTATATTTATATTTATGCAATAAAATAGGGCCCCTAAATTTGCCCCTATTTTTCCTTGAGGAACTTTATAGTTTTGGGTTTCATATTTAAGTCTTTGATCTCTCTGGTGTTAGTTTTTGTGTATTGTGTGAGGTACAGATCTTGTTCCATTTTTCTGTAAATGGATATCCAGTTTTGCCAGTACCATTTGTTAAAGAGACAATCTCTTACTCATTTAATGGATTTCAGCCCTTTGTCAAAAATCAGCTGCCCATATGTTGATAGATCTTTGACAGCTTCAAATGTCTCTCCATTTATTGAGATTCGTCCTATTGGTCCAGCTGTGAGGATTTTTGTTTTCCTTGTGTTGAGATGTAATCCATACTGCAAAGTAGAGTCTTTAATTTCCATCAGTAAGTGCTTCAAGTCAGTTTCTCATTCAGCAAGGAAGGTTGTGTCATCTGCATATCGCAGGTTGTTAATGACTTTTCCTCCATTTGTGATGCTACATTCTTCTTCATAGAGTCCAGCTTCTTAGATTATTTTCCCAGCATACAGATTGAGTATGGTGAAAGGAAACAACTCTAATGCACTCTCTTCCTGATTTTAAACCATGCAGTATCCCCTTGTTCTGTTTGAATGACAACCTCCTGGTCTGTGTACAGGTTCCTCATGGGCACAATGAAATGTTCTGCAATTCCCATTCTTTTCAATGTTATCCACAATTTGTGATCCACACAACCAAATGTTTTTCCATAGTCAATAACACTAGTAAACATCTTTCCGGTGTTCTTTGTTTTGAGCCAAGATCCCTCTGACATCAGCAATGACATTCACCCCTCATTCCATGCCTTCTTTTAATCCAGCTTGCATTTCTGGAAGTTTCTTGTTGATATATCGCTGCAACTATTTTTTAATTATCTTCAACAAAGTTTTACTTGCATGTGATAGTAATGATATTGTTTGATAATTTCCACATTCTGTGAGATCACTTTTCTTTGGAATAGGTACAAATAAAGATATTTTCCAGTCTGCAGGCCAGGTAATTGTCTTCCAAATTACTTGGCATAGACAAGGAAGTACCTCCAGGGCAGCATCCATTTGTTGGAACACCTCAGTGGCTATCCCATCAATTATCGGAGCCTTGTTTTTGGACAATTCCTTCAGTGCAGCTTTGACTTCTTCTTTCAATACCAGTGGTTCTTGATCTTATGCCACATCAGTGACTCTGTGTATTCCTTCCATTTCTTTTGATGGTCCCTGCATCATTTAATATTTTGCCCATAGACTCCTGCAATATTGCAACTAAAGACTTGATTTTTTTCTTCAGTTCTTCAGCCTGAGAAATCCTGAGCATGTTCTTCCCTTTTGTTCTCTAACTCCATGTCTTTGCCCATTTCATCATAATAATTTACTTTGTCTTCTTGAGCTGCTCTTTGATATCTTCTGTTCAGCTCTTTTATCTTGTCAATTCTTTCATTTGCTTTAGCTACTCTCCATTCAAGAGCAAATTACAAAATCTCTTCTGACATCCATTTTGTTCTTTTCTATCATTTTAATGACCTTTTGCTTTCTTCATGTATGATGTTCTTGATGTCATCCCATAATTCATCTGGTTTTCAGTCATTGGTATTCATGGTATCAAATCTATTCTTCAGAAAGTCTCTAAATTCAGGAGGGATATTATCAAGGTCATATTTTGGCTCTCATGGACTTCTTTTAATTTTCTTCAGCTTCGATTTGAATTTGCATATGAGCAATTGATGGGCCATTCCACAGACAGTTCCTGGCCTTGTCTGGCTGTAGATATTGAGCTTCTCTGCCACCTCTTTGCACAGAGGTGTTTGATCTTATTCCTGTGTATTCCATCTGGCAAAATCCATGTGTAGAGCCAGCATTTAAGTTGTTAAAAAAAAAAAAGGTATGCACAATGAATAAGTTGTTGGTCTTGCAAAATTCTATTTTGCTACCTCCAGGATCATTCCTATCACTGAAGCCATATTTTCCAACTGCTGGTGATTGTGCTTTGTTTCCAACTTTTGCTTTTCAGTCACCAGTAATGATCAATGCATCTTGGTTGAATGTTTGGTCAATTTCAGATAGTAGAAGTTGGTAAAAATCATCAATGTCCTTGTTTTTGGCTTTGGTGGTTGGTGCATAAATTTGAACAATAGTCATATTTTAACTGGTGTTCCTTTTAGGTACATGGATATTATCCTACCACTGACAGCACTGTACTTCAGGATAGATCTTGAAACATTTTTTGGTGATGAAAGCCACGTCCTTTCTCTTCAATTTGTCATTCCTAGCATGGTAGATCTTATTGTTGTCTGATTCAAAATGGCCAAAACTTGTCCATTTCAGCTCATTGTTGCCTAGAATATTGATCTTTATGTGTTCTGTTTCATTTTTGACAACTTCTCTAAAGTTTCATAGATTTATAATCAGTACATTCCATGTTCTGATTATTAGTGGATGTTTGCAGCTGTTTTTTTCCCCCATTTTGAGTCATTCCACATCAACAAATGGAGGTCCTGAAAGCCTTACTGCATCCACATCATTAAGGCTGACTCTACTTTGACAAGGAGCACTGGTGGCATACTGCCTAAGGCATTTGACTGCTAACCAGAAGGCTGGCTGTTCAAATCCACCAGTCACTCCTCAAAAGGAAGGTTGGGTAATCTACTTCCATAGTGATACCTCCTCAGAAACCCAAGGAAGAGTCTCTATGAGTTGGATCTAACTTGATGGTGGTGAGGTTTTGTTTGTTTGTTTGTTTGTTTCTACTTTGACAAGGCAGCTGAAAATCCCTGTGGTATTTTGAGTGCCTTCTGATCTGAGGGGCTCATCTTCTGGCACTATATTGGACAAAGTTTCAGGGCTACTCATAAAATTTTCCAGTAATATATCAGACAGTGTTTCACTGATATTCATCAAGTTTTCACTGGCCAATTCTTTGAGAAGTGGATGGCCCCTTCCTTCTTGCAAGTCTGTCTTAGTCTGGAAGCTCTGCCAAAACCTGTCCAACATGGGTGACCCTGATGATATTTGAAATGCCACTGGCATAGCCTCCAACCTCACAGCATTACACAAACCATCACAGTGTGACAAACTGACAGACTAGTAGTGGAAGCATAAATTAGACAAATACATATTGTCCATACATCTGCTCAGTTCTGTTTATTTTTCTTCAATTTTTCTTTTTCTGTTACTAAGTTTGAATGATAACTACTTTTCTATCATCAAGTGTACTGAATCTTTTATTCTTCCACCTTCAGTCTGCCTTAAAGCTCATCAACACATTTTATATTTCTGTTATTGTAGTTTTCCATTCCAGCATTTCCACTTGGTTCTTTCTTTATTGTTTCAATATCTCTGTTGAAATTTTCACCCTTTCACTAAGACCTACTTTTGAGATAAATTTATAATAGTTACTTTAAGATATTTGCTTAAATTCAATAATTGAGTCATCTGAGGTTTGGTTTCAATTGACTGAAAAACAATATTTAAACATGCATCAGTTGTTTTTTTTCTTCTTTTTTTGTTTCTTTAACTGTCATGTTATTTTTAATAAAACACTGGACTGTTGAATAATACAATGTAGAGACTAGATTTTTAAACCTTTCTCTGGAAAGGGTTGATTCTTGTTTTATCAGGTAGTTCAATTATTGGCAGATTACCTAGAACTTGTGTAGAGCTGAGTTGTATTTTATTAATATGCATGTGCTTTGTTTTGTGGATATACAAAAAGCTCAAAGTGTCTCCTTAATCCCTAGGTTTGATAAAATTCAATCTTCAGACTATTTTCTTTGCAGATTTTGCTGAGGTTTTGTATTAGGCTTTGTTTAGTTGAGTCTACAATAGATATAAATAGAGGAGTTGCTCCTTAAACCAAAAGAGGGATTTTCTGTGTGCTGGTTGGTGCTAGGTATTTGTTGTGTTATTGTTGTTGTATAAGCCGAATGTCAAGGAGATAGATATAAAGTTCATTCCAAATGATCTCCATGGCTGTTCTCTATCACTGCTTATTTTCTAGTATCTTTGTCCCACTATTAATTATACCATCTTAGTTTGCTAGTGCTGTTATAATAGAAATACCACATGTATCATTCAAAAGACAGAGATCCATTTTCTCACAGTCCAAATTCAAGGTACCAGTTATAGGGGAAGGCTCTCTCTTAACCAGTCTAGGGGAAGTTCTTTGTTTCTTTCAACTTCTGTAGTCCTGGTGCTCCTCATTTCCTTGGTGATCTTCACACAGAATCTATCTCTTTTCCTCTCATTTGTATCATTTCTGATCTAATCTACTGTTTTTATAACTCAGAAGAGATTAAGTTTAGAACCCACCCTACACAGATAGGACCTCAATAACATAGCAAAGAAAGCCCTATTTCTAAATGAGATTATATCCCTAGATTATTTCAATACTTACTTTGGGGGAGACAATTCAGTACATAACACCTTCAGTTTGGTAAACAACATGTGATCTTTCCCTCCACGTGCAAAATCCATCTCTTAGCCATAGGTTTGTAACATTCTTTCACACTATCTTCTGTTGTCATCTTTCTGCACATCTCCCTTTTCTCTCTTTCAGTACCACATAAATTTAAGTTGCTTCAGCTGCACTAAAAGTTCATTGTTGCCTTCTCAGTTTAGCAAAACAACTACCCTCTCCTCAATCTTGAGCTCTCCACTAGAGTCAAAAAATTTTCTCTCAGGCAGACAGGTGGACATTCATGGTAGCACCTTAGGTTATTCCTTCCTGTCAGACCACATAGTCTTACAATGCCTGTTGGCTACTGCCTGGAAAATTTTGTTTTATGTATTTTTTTCTTTTTGTATTGCTTATGGCAAGAGAACTAGTATGGTACCAGTTACTTTAGTCAACACATTTTACTTTTATTCACTCATATTTATGTACAAAGTTTGTATAACCATTTTTTGGGGGGTGTATGCATGCCAATAACATTTTATTAAAACAAACAGACAACAACAAAAAAAAAAATCAGAAGAGTTAACAGTTTCCTATAAGGTACTTACAACAAATTTTCAATCACTAGTGTTTATGTTTATGGAACTCTGAAATAATATGCTAGCTTCTTTTCCTTTACATCATATTCTTGTTATAGATATTTCAAGATTTATTGACTATTCAGCATGAAAAACAAATAGAGATTATGAAGAGGAATAAGATAAAGATTCTCCTTTTACAAAATTAATGAATAGATAAAAACTCATTCAAAATACCATGATACAATCTAGAAACTGAGATAACAGATAAAGTTCTCCCTGTACATGTATAAAAAAGAAAAAGAATAATTCAAAGTGGGGAGATTACAAATAAATAAATAAATAAATAAATAAATAAGAAGGAGAAGGAGAATTTGATATTTGTAATATCTGACCTGGTCAGATTTCTTTATAGAAAAATGAGGAGCAAATGGACATGTTCACATTAAAGACAGAAGCATTAACAAAAGGAAAAGAGTTGGAAAACAAGGGTGTCTACAAGAAACAATGAGTACTTGAATTTGTTTGAAGCTCACAGTAACCTAATTAGAAATGAAGGAAAATTTTTAAACTAAACTAGAAAGTAAAGTAAACTAGAAGCAGATCTTGGATACCAAAGAGAGATTTGTACATTATTTTTCAAATGGCAGGAAATCTTTGAAGATATTTTTTTATGTAGAAAACTGTTTGATCATAATGAATGTTAATCTGTTATGAGTGAATACATGCATTCAAAAAATCAAGAATAATATATAATTTACCAGGAAAGTTTATACATGTTATGACTATTTAATCTTAGAAGAATCTAAACATAGTGTATTCTACAGTTATCAGTAATTATTAGTTCAGGCTGAAAATCTTTCAAAGTCAGAGATGATTTCAGATCATTGAAAACAAAATTAAAATTAAATGAGAAAACTGTAAATAAAATAAGTTTATTCATTTATAAATGTAGTAATTGATCTGACATGTAGAAAAATCAGGTAAATTATTATTTTTGCAGAAGAAATCAAGCTAATAACTGATGATATTTTTGGCTAATGTGGCTTTCCTTCAGAGGAACAAAAACAGTGGTTAAAACAGCAAAGCTAGCCTCCAATATAGTCTCTGCCTCGACCAAGTGGTGTCTCAGTATTAATATATGTAAGAGTAGGACTGGGTATTTTCTCAGGTCCCTTGAAGCTCTAAAATTCTGTGCTTCTAAAAAAACAAAGTAATCACCAATATATTGCCCAAAATTTCCAATTTCTATTCTTTTGTTACTGAGAAGTGATATACCCTAGAAAGAGTTCCATGCCTTCTTAACACTATTAATAGTCCCTTTTAAAAATTCATTTGTTTTTATTCAACAAATTCTTATTCAGTACCTACCAAGTGCACCACTACTCATCTGTCAGTTTGCCATACTGTAGTAGCTTGGTGTTTCTTTGATGATGGAAGTTATGCCATCAATATTTCAAATACAGTAGGTGACCTAAGGTGAACAGGTTATAGCAGACCTTGCAGAATAAAACAGACTAGAAAGAAAGGCCTGTTAATCTACTTTGGAAAATTAGCCAACAAATGGATCACAATAGAACTTTGACTCATTTAGCTGAGACGTATGATCAGAAGGGAATCAATCACTGGAAGAGGACATCATGTTTGGAGAAGTAGAGCAAAGAAGACCCTCAGTGAAATTGATTGGCACAGTGACCACAATGATGGACGCAAACATGCCAGTGATTGTGTGTATGACACAGGACCAGGCAGCATTTTATTCTATTGTACAGATGTCACCATGAGACAGAGTTGACTCAAAGACAGCTAACAACAACTACATGCCAAGCTATATACTAGACACTTGAGTTACAGTTTTGACTAAAACAGGTAAGATTCCTAGTATTAGTGATTGAATTTATGACACTGATACCTATGAATATGATCATATATGGAAATAGGGTCTTTAAAATGCTATCAGTTATCATGAGATCACACTGGGATAAGATGGATCCTAATCCAATCCTAAAAAAAAAATCACTGCTGTTGATTCAGATCTGACTCATAGATACCTCTCTTTTGGTATCACTACAGAAGTAGATTTTGTTTTTTTCTTCCTTTCCTGTCATTTAAATGACCTTTTGCTTTCTTCATGTTTGATGTTCTTGATGTCATCCCACAATTCCTCTGGTTTTTAGTCATTGGTATTCATTGTATCAAATCCGTTCTTCCTATGGTCTCTGAATTCAGGAGAGACATAATCAAAATCATATTTTGGGTCTTGTGGACTTGCTTTAATTGTCTTCCACTTCAACTTGAATTTGCATATGAGTAGTTCATGGTCTGCTGCACAGTCAACTCCTGGCCTTGTTTTGGCTGAAGATACTGAGCTTCTCCATCTCTTCCCACAGATGTAGTTGATCTGATTCCTGTGTACTCCATCTGGTGAAGTCCCCGTGTATAGCTGCTGTTTATGTTGTTGAAAAAAAAGTATTTGCAATGAATAAGCAGTCTTTCTTGCAAAATTCTATCATGTGTTCTCTAGCATCGTTTCTATCACTAAGGTCATATTTTCCAACTGCTGGTGATATTGTTCTATGTTTCCAACTTTTGCATTCTAAACACCAGTAATAATCAACAAATCTAGTTCACATGTTTCATCAATTTCAGAATGCAGAAGTTGGTAAAAATCTTCAATTTCCTTGTCTTCAGCTTTGGTAGTAGGTGTGTAAATTTGAATAATAGTTGCATTAACTAGTCTTCCTTGTAGGCGTATAGATACTATCCTATCATCAACAACACTGCACTTCAATATAGATCGTAAAACATTCTTTGTAACTATGAATGTCACACCATTCCTCTTCAATTTGTCATTCTCAACATGGTAGATCATATGGTTGTCTGATTCAAAATGGCCAAAACCAGTTCATTTAGCTCATTATTGCCTTGTATATCAGTCTTTATGTATTACATTTCATTTTTGACAACTTCCAATTTTCCTAGATTCATATTTTTTACACTCCATGTTCTGATTATTAATGGATGTTTGCAGCTGTTTCTTCTCATTCTGAGTCTTGCCACATTAGCAAATGGAGGTCCGTAAAGTTTTACTCCATCCATACCATGAAGGTCAACTCGACTTTGATGAGGCAACTCTTCTATGGTATTTTGAATGCCTTCTGACTTGAGGGGCTCATCTTCTGGCACTATATCTGACAAAGTTTCCAGGCTACTCATAAAGTTTTCCAGTACCATATCAGACAGTGTTTCACTGCTATTCATTAGGTTTTCATGGGCCAATTCTTTGAGAAGTTGATGGCCCCTTCTTTCTTCCAAGTCTGTCTTGGTCCACTGAAACTTGTCCACCATGGATGACCCTTCTGATATTTGAAATACTGGTGACATAGCCTCCAGCCTCACAGCTACACGCAAGCCACTACAGTATAACAAACTGATGGATGAGTGGTGGAATGGCATAATTACAGAACTTCAAATGAGGAAGTCAGGGTGACATCAAGATAAAACGGCATGTTTTGAACTTCTTATACTTTTTAGGTACTGTTGAGTTGGTTCTAACTCATAGCAACCCTATGTACAACAGAAGTAAAACTGCCCAGTTCTATGCCATCTTCACAGTCATCACTGTGCTTCAGCAAATTGTACCAGACACTGTGTCAATACATCTCATTGAGTATATTCCTCTTTTTTGCTGACCTTCAACTTTACCAAGCATGATATCCTTCAGGGAATTGTCCCTTCTGACAACATTAACAAAGTAGGTGAGACAAATTCTGGCCATTCTCACTTCTAAGGAACATTTGGGTATCACTTCTTCCAGGATAGATTTTTTCATTCTTCTGTCAGTCCATAGTATTTCCAGTATCCTTCCCCAGGGACTAATCCCTCCTAGTAACATGACTAAAGTACAAGAGATGAAGTCTCACCATTCTGTCTTCTAAACAGCATTCCAGATTTACTTCTTTCAAGATAGTCTTCTTTGTTCTTATATAGTGCCTAAGGCATTTGACTGCTAACCAAAAAGCTGACAGTTCAAACCCACCAGCCACTCCTCAGAAGGAAGGTTGGGCAATCTATTTCCATAATGATACTGCCTCAGAAACCCAAGGAGGGGTGGCTAGGGTAGGATTCGACTCCATGGCAGCAAGTTTGTTTTTT
>NW_006921865.1:1949861-1972297 GCF_000298275.1 Orycteropus afer afer | reverse complement strand
GAGGGGTGGCTAGGGTAGGATTCGACTCCATGGCAGCAAGTTTGTTTTTTCGGTATATGTGTGTGTGTGTGTGTGTATATAATGTTCTTTATATGCTTCACAAACATCATAATTCAAATGCAACAATTCTTCTTAGATCTTCCTTATTCATTGTCTAGTTTTTGCATGCAGATAAGGTAACTGAAAATACCATGGCTTGAGTCTGGCACATGCAAGTAACATCTTTACTCTTTAAGACTTTAAAGAGGTCTTTTGCAGCAGACTTACACAATGCAATACATCATTTGGTTATTTGACTGCTACTTCCACAGGCGTCAATCAAGATTTCAAGTTAAATGAAATCCTTGGTAACTTCCATCTTTCTTCATTAATCATGATTTTTCTTATTTGTCTAGTGACAAATTTTGTTTTCTTTATGTTGAAGTGTGATTCCTACTAAAGACTATAGTCTTTAATATTCATTACTATGTGCTTCAAGACTACATTTTCAGCAGGTAAGTTTGTGTCATCCACCTATTGAAGTTGTTAATGAGCCTTCCTCAAACATTAATGCTGTGTTTTCTTCATATAGCTCTACTTCTCATGTTATTTGTTCAGCATACAGGTTAAATAAATGTGGTGAAAGGATAAAACACTGAAGCACACCTTTCCTGATTTTAAACCATGCAGTATGCCCTTGTTCTGATTGAACAACAGTCTCTTGGCCTATGCACAGGTTCCTCATGGACACAATAAAGTGTTTAAGAATCTCCACTCCTTACAATGTTATCCGTAATCTTTTATTATCCACACAGTCGAATACCTTTGCATAATCAACAAAACACAGGTAAATGTATTTCTGGTACTGTCTGCTTACAACCAAGATTCATATGATATCATTAATGATATCCTTTGTTCCATGGCCTCTCCTAAATTCAGCTTGAATTTCTGACTGTTTCCTATCTATATATTGAAGAAACTGTTTTTGGATTTTTTTTAGCAAAATTTAATTTGCATACAATATTAATGATATTGTTTGATAATTTCTTCATTCTGTTAGATCATCTTTCTTTGAAATGGGCACATGTATGAATCTCTTCTAGTCAATTGGCCATATAACTGTCTTCCCAAGTTCTTGGCATAGATTATTGAGCAATTCCGGCATTACATCCATTTGTTGAAACATCTCAATTTGTATTCCATCAGTTCCAGGGGTCTTGTTTTTCGTTAGTGCCATCAGTGCAGCTTGGACTTCTTCTTTCAATACCATCTGGTTTTTTTATCCTATGCTACCTCCTGAAATGTTTGGAAGTCTACCAATTATTTTTCAGTCTAATGACTTTGTGTATTCATTCCATGTTTTTTGATGCTTCCTGCATTGCTCAATATTTTGCCCATAAAATCCTTCAATATAGCAGCTCAAAGCTTGAATTTTTCTTCAGTTCTTTGAGAATGATAAATGTCAAACAACTTCTTCCCTTTTGATTTTCAAACTCCAGCTCTTCATGCAATGCATTATAATACTTCAATTTGTTTTCTTGTGCCCTCTTTTGAAATCTTCTGTTCAGCTTTCAC
The DNA here is from genome assembly GCF_000298275.1 of Orycteropus afer afer. Classification (NCBI taxonomy): domain Eukaryota; kingdom Metazoa; phylum Chordata; class Mammalia; order Tubulidentata; family Orycteropodidae; genus Orycteropus; species Orycteropus afer. The sequence continues at coordinate 1,970,743 of NW_006921865.1, read as the reverse complement.
TTCATCATTTCTTCCATTTGCTCTAGGTACTGTCCATACAAGAGCAAGTTTCAGAGCCTCTTCTGACATCCATTGTGGTAAGTTAAATTTGTATGTCAACTTGGTTGGGCCTGCTTGAGAGGCTGGGAAGCTGGTGGTAGTTATTCCCCATGAGAGACTGGCAATCAACTCCATGGTGGGATCTACCACAAGTAGCTGAGTAGCTGCCTTTGAGATGTGGTCTTCTTCCTGTATATAAGGAAAAGCCTTGGGGATAGTCTCAAGTTTATGGCACACTTGAACCCTGCATGTAGCCATGTCATTTTTCAGCAGCCTACCATGCTCTGCTGATCCTGAGACTTACAATGGACTTGAGTTAATGGCCTGCTGTGTGGTTTGGTAACATCAGGACTGCCATTTTATTTGTCGACCTTGGGCTTGTTAGCCTCAGAAGCCAGTAGCTGCCTAAGTGAAGAGATGCCTCTAGCTTCAGTGGGCCAAGAGCAAGAGGCAGAGCTGAAGCCCAAGGTCAAGGGGCTTTCACACAGCCCCTAGAGCCTGGCACTTTGAAATCAGACTTAAAGCCTCCAAACTATGAGAGAAAAAACTCCTATTTGTTAAGGCCATCCCATTTGTGGTATATTCTTGTCAGAGTGGCACTAACCAGTAACCAGAACATCCATTTTAGGCTTTCCTTTCTTCCTTGTCTTTCTAATGATCTTTTGCTTTCTTTGTGTAGGATATCCTTGAAGTCATCACATAACTTATCTGGTCTTTGATAATTGGTATTCAATGCATGGAATCAATTCTTCAGAAGGTCTCTAAATTAAGATGGGATATACTCAGGTTCATATTTTGGCTCTCATAGACTTGTTTTAAGTTTCATCAGGTTCAACTTAAACTTGCAAGTAAGCAATTTGACAGTCTGTGTCACACTTGGCCCCTGAGCTTGTTCTGACTGATGATATAGAGCTGGCCCATCATCTCTTTGTGCAGATGTAGTTCACTTGATTCTTGTGTATTTCATCTAATGAGATCCACATGTATAATCACTGTTTTTGTTGTTGAAAAAATATATTTATACTTACCATTTTTGTTCTTAAAAAAAGGTTTTCAATGAAGGTCATTGGTCTTGCAAAATTCTATCATGTGACCTTCAGCATCATTTCTCCCACCAAGGCTTTATTTTCTAATTACTGATCCTTCTTCATTTCCAATTTTCACATTCCAATCATCAGTAATTATCCAGCAATTTTGACTTTACTTTTGATCAATTTCAAACCCTGGAAATTGGTAAAACTCTTCGTTTTCTTCATCTTTGGCTTTAGTTGTTGGCATGTAAATTTGAAAATAGTCATTAACCAGTCTTCGTTGTATGTGTATGGATATTATCCTATCAGTGATAATATTATACTCAGGATAGATCTTAAAAGTCTTTTTCACTATCAATATGACACCATTTCTCTTCAATTTGTGATCCATGGTATATTAAACCATATGGTCGTCTGACGCAAAATGACTGGTATCAGTCCATTTCAGCTCTGTAACACCTGGTGTGATATTTGGAGCTGTGTGTCAACTTGGCTGGATCTAAGTTCTATGTGGTTGTTCCCATGATGGGATCAGATGACTGTGTTCTGACTGGCCAATTTGCCAAGGGGAGTTTCCCTAGGGGTGTGCCCTACTTCCAGGATATCCTGGAAGATCCTGAGAAGAGAGACATTTTCTTCTGTGGATCGGGATTCTGTTGTGCGGCCTGCACAACAGAAGTGAGTGAGCAGTCCACAGTTCGGCCTGGAGATCTTGGATTTGTCATTTGTTGGAGTCAAAAGCCAGTGTACTGCCTGCCAGCCTTGAGCTTCTCAGCCCCCCTGCAAATGCGGAAGCTAAGAAAAGCCTCCAGCCTGACATTTGCTCCAGGGACTTTAGACTTGCCGGCTTCTATAAGTTTGTGAGCCATTTTCCCAAGATAAATTTCTCTCTCTCTTTATATATATATAATCTTTGCTGGTTTTTGTTTCTCTAGAGAACTTAGTCTAAAACAGTCCCAGTCTAACACACCTGGGATATCAATCTTTATAAGTTCCATTTCATTTTTTACAATTTCCAATTTTCCTAGATTCATATTTAGTATACTCCATGTTCTGGTTATTAATGAAGTTTTCCATCTATTTCTTTTCATTTTAAGTCATGCTACATCAGCAAATGAAGGTTTAGAAATCATTACTCCATCCACATCAATAACATCAACTCCATTTGAGGAGATAGCCCTTTCCCAGTCATATGTTGAGTGTCTTCCAACCTTAAGAGCTCATATTCAAGCACTATTTCAGACAATATTCCACAGATATTCATAAGGTTTTCAGTGGCCAATTGTTTTCAGAAATAGATCACCATGTCCTTCTTCTTAGTCTTTCTCAATCTGGAAGCTCTGCCCTAACTACTACACCACCAGAGCTCCTCAGATAGTAGAGCAACCAGGGGCAAAGTTATGAAAACTTCTTAGCTATAACCAAACACCTTGAGGTCACTCAGCTTGGGGGCTTTGGACCAAAGTTGTGGGGGACAGCTAAGTCAATTGGCATAAGATAGTGCCCAAAGACAATGTTCTATATCCTACTATGATGTGTAGTGACTGGGACCCTAAAAGATAGTGAGTGGCCATGTAAGGTGCAAATATTGGTCTCTCTACATCTGAAGCCATGAAGAGTGAGGAAAATCAAAGATACATGGAAACAAATAGCACCATGTGAACCCCAGCCTCCTTGACCCTAAAAGCAAAATAACTAGATGGTTCCTGGCTACCACTATTGACCACTCTGAAAGGGATCACAATAAAAAATTCCAAATAGTGTAAAAAATGTGGAACAAATCTCAAAATCATAAAAAAAAAAAAAAAAAAAAAAAAGAAATGAAAAGGCTTACCGGTCAGAGAGAGAGACTGGTTGAACACCCAAAACTATGGCCCTTAGTTCCCCCTCAAATCTACAACTGCACTCACACTCATGGCTCAACTTTCAGCTAAACAACAGAGAAGGTAAGGTGAAAAATAACACTAGAGAGGTTACACACTACTTAGAATAATCAACCATATGAGGTCAGAACAGCAGCTTTTACTCAGGAATGAATCTCAGAAGGTAGGAAGGGATAGGAAACAAGGATAAATGGAAACGGGAAACACAGGGAGGAAGTTGGAAGAGTGCTTTACATTTTGGGGATTGCAATCAACGTCACAAAACAAAATGTGTATGAATTGTTGAATGGAAAAACAATTTGCCTGTAACCTTTCACTCAGAGCACAATAAAAAGTTAACAAAAAAAAGGTGGTGGGGAGGGAAAGAGAGACAAGGAGAGAATGAACATATGAGGATAGAGATAATCTGTGGCTGCACGTTGGACATATTTAGTGCTATCAGAACCCAGGGAAGATAAGAAAGCATCTTCCCCTACAGCTTTGGAGAAAGTAAGGCCTTGCCAACTACTAGTCTCCAGAAATGTGAGACAATACACTTCCATTTTCTGAGCCATCCAATTTGTAGTATCTTGTTATGGAAGTCCTAAGAAATGAACACATCTACTTTCAAGAAATGTATGAGACTTAGCTCTAGTGGCACAGTGAGTAAGGCATTTGGCTGCTAATCAGAAGGTCAGCAATTCAAACGCACCAGCCTCTCTGTGAGAGGGATATGGGACAATCTATCTCCATAAAGATTTACACCCTTGGAAACCCAATGGAGATCACTATGAGTTGGAATTAACTCAATGACATTTGACTGCTAACCAGAAGGCTGGAGGCTCGAATCCATCAGGCACTCCTCGGAAAGATGGTTGGGAAATCCACTTCTGTAGTGATACCATCTTGGAAACCCAAGGAGGGGTCACTATGAGTTGGGTGCAACTTGATGGCAATGTGTTTGGTTTTATTTTTGTATCAGAGGAGACTCTCTGAGGTGCAAATGATTAAACACTTGACAGCTTACCAAAAGGTTGCCAGTTTGAACACACCCAGTTATCTTGCCAAAAAAAAGAATTGGCAAATTGTTGCCAATGATCACAATCTTTTAAAATCTTATGGAATGCAGTCTACTCTGCAACATGTAGTGTTGTTATGAGTCAGAATCAACTCAATGGCAACTGGTTTGTTTTGTTTCATCTCTCTGCAAATACAAAAAGAAAAATGGTGCAATAGCTATGCCAAACAATAGATCACAAACCTCTCCTCTGAAGAACAGGCCAAACAAGGAAAACAGTTACAGAATTTCAGTATTTGTGGACTTTTTTGCACCTTCCAGTTCTGTTAGAGTGTTGCTTCTATGGCAGACCAGTGCTACATGATATAGATTTTCCTGAAAATTTGAGAGAATTAACCAGTCTTCAGATATATATTGCTTCCAAGAAAGCTTATCTACTCCACTAATGGAAAAGAGAAGAAATAAAGGATTCTACTGACTGAATCTCTGAATGCCTGAGTCTATAGAAATTTAGGTTTAGAACAATACAAATTTTAATAACTTAATGGCCTCTTTACCAGCTACATTCTTCTCTTCTTCCCCTCCTACACCCCATACACTGCATAGCCAAAAAGAACAATCACGTCATCTCCAACTCATAATGACCCTATATGCACAGCAGAACAAAACGCCTTCCAGTCCTATGCCAGCCTCATGATACTTGCTATACCAGTACCCATATTTGCAGCCACTCTCAATCCATCTCATTGAGGGCTTTCCCTTTCTTCGTTGACCCTCCACTTTACCAAGCATGACATCCTTTTCCAGAGAATGGTTCCTCCTGACAACATGACCAAAGTAGGTGAGACGAAGTCTGGCCACTCTCCCTTCCCAGGAGGATTCTGGCTGCACTTCTTCCAGGACAGATCTGTTAGTCTATTTAATTGTCCATGGTACTTTTAGTATTCTTCTCCAACACTACAATTCAAAAGAAGCAATTCTTCTTCATTCTTTCCTATTCATTGTCCAGCTCTCACAAGCATATGAGGTAATTGAAAATACCACGGCTTGGGTTAGGTGCACTTTAATCTTTAAAGAGACATATTCTCTCTTCAGCACTTGAAAGAGGTCTTTTGCAGCAGATTTGACCAGTGCAATACATTGACTGATATTTTGACTGCTGCTTCTCTTGGTGTAGATTGTAGAAACAAATAATATGAAGTTCTTGACAACTTCAATCTTCTCTCCATCCATCATGAAGCTGTTTATTGAAGCCATTGTGAGGATTTTTGTTTTCTTTATATTGAGGTGTAATCCATACTGCAGATTGTAGTCTTCAATCTTCATCAGTAAGTGCTTCAAGTCATCCTCACTTTCAGCAAGCAAACCTTGTCATCTGCATATCACAGGTTATAAATGAGTCTTCCTCCAATCCTAATCCCACATTCTTCTCATATAATCTAGCTTCTCTGATTATTTCCTCAGCATGCAGATTGAATAAGTATGGTGAAAGGATACAATCTAGACATACTCCTTTCCAGGTTTTAAACCAAGCAGTATCCCTTTGCTCTGTTCCAACAACAGCCTCCTGATCTATGCACAGGTTCCTCATGAGTACAATCAAATTTTCTGGAATTCCCATTCTTCTCAATGTTATCCATAATTTTTTATGATCTGCAGTTGTATGCTTTTGCATAGTCAATAAAACATACGTAAATATCTTTCTAGTATTCTTCGCTTTCAGATAAGATCAATCTGACATCAACAATGATATCCATAGTTCCACATCCCCTTCTGAATCCAGCTCTGTCAATATACAGCTTCAACCATTTTTGAATTATCTTCAGTAAGATTTTACTTGCATGTAATATCAAAGATATTGCTCAATAATTTCCACATTCTGTGGGATCACCTCTCTTTGGAATGGGTACAAATATGGGTCTCTTTCACTTAGTTGGACTTGACTTCCAAATATCTTGATGTAGCCAAGTGAGTGCCTTCAGTGTGTCATTCATTTGTTGAAAAATCTCAATAGGTATTCTGTCAACTCCTGGACATTTGTTCTTTGCCAATTCTTTCAGTGCAGCCTCAACTTCTTCCTTCAATATCATTGGTTCTTGATCATATGCCACCTCCTGAAATGGATAAATATTGACCAATTCTTTTTGATACAGTGACTCCATGTATTCCTTCCCTCTTTTTTTGGTGTTTCATGCATCATTCAATATTTTGCCTAGTATCTTTCAATATTTCAACTAAAGGCTTAATTTTTTTCTTCAGTTCTTTCAGCTTGAGAAATGTTGAGTGTGTTCTTACCTTTTGGTTTTCTAACTCCAGGTCTTTGGCATTTCATTATAATATTTGACTTTGTGTTCTTGAGCTGCTCTGTGAAATATTCTGTTCAGCTGTTTAATCTTGCTATTTCTTCCATTTGCTTTAGCTACTCTCTGCTCAAGGACAAGTTTCAGAGTCTCTTCTGACATCTATTTTGGTCTGTTCTTCCTTTCTTGTCTTTTTAATGACCTCTTGCTTTCTTCGGGGATGATGTTCTTGTCATCCCACAATTCCTCTGGTATGCAGTCGTTGGTGTTCAATGCATCAAATCTATTCTTTAGATGTTCTCTAAATTCAGGAGAGATATTATCAAGGCCATATTTTGCTTTCTGTGGACTTGTCTTAATTGTATTCAACTTCAACTTGAACTTGCATATGAGCAAGTTGATGGTCTGTTCCACAATCAGCTCCTGGTCTTGTTTTGGGTGAAGATATTGAACTTCCCCATGGTCTCTTGCAACAGATGTAGTCAATCTGATTCCTGTGTATACCATCTAGTGAAGTCCAAGTGTATAGCCATCATTATGTTGTTGAGAAAAAGTATTTCCAATGAATAAATTGTTGGTCTTGCAAAATTCTATCATGCAATCTCCAGTGCATGATATTGGTGATATTTCTATCACCAAGGTCACATTTTTCAACTATCAGTGACCTTTCTTTGTTTCCAACTTTTGAATTCCAGTCACCAGTGATATCAACATACCTTGATAGCATGTTTGGTCAATTTCACACTGCAGAAGTTGGTAAAAATCTTCAATTTCCTCATCTTTGGCTTTGGTGGTTGGTGGATAAATTTGAATAATAGTAGTATTAACTGGTCTTCCTTGTAGGCATATAGATATTATCCTATCACTGACAGCATTGTACTTCAGGACAGATCTTGAAACAGACAGTCTTTGTGATGATGAATGCCACACCATTCCTCTTCAAATTTTTGTTCCCAGCATAGTAGGGCATATGGTTGTCTGATTCAAAATTGCCAAAACCAGTCCATTTCAACTCACTAATGCCTAGCTCTGGTAGCGTAGTGCCTAAGGCACTTGACTGCCAACCAGAAGGCTGGCCATTCAAACCCATCAGCCACTAGGAGGAAGGAGGTTTGGGAAATCTACTTCCGTAATGATACTTCCTTGGAAACCCAAGGAAGGGTCACTATGAGTCGGGTCTGACTCGATGGCACACAACAACAACAATGCCTAGGATATCGATCTTTATGTGTTCCATTTCATTTTTGACAACTTCCACTTTTACTTGATTCATACTTCACACATTCCATGTTCTGATTATTAATGGATGCTTGACTCATTTTGAGTCGTTCCACATCAGCCAATATGGAGATCAAGGAAGCTTTACTCCATCCATATCATTAAGATTGTCTCTACTCTGAGGAGTCAGCTCTTCCCCAGTCATATTTTGGGTGCTTTCCAACCTGAGGGGCTCATCTTCCAGAACTATATTGGACAATGTTTTAGGGTAATTCATAAAGCTTTCTGGTAATATATTAGACAGTGTTTCACGGTTATTCATAAGGTTTCCACTGGCCATTTCTTTGAGAAGTGGATGGCCTCTTCTTTCTTCCAAGTCTGTCCTACTCTGGAAGCTCTGCTGAAGCCTGTCCACCATGGGTAACCCTGCTGGCATTTTGCAACACTGGTTGCATAGCCTTCAGCCTCAGAACAACATAGAAGCCACTACAAGATGACAAATAGACAGACAAGTTCATCTCCTTTAGTTGTTCTTAACTGTTCTTCTCACTTCCAAGCCATGCACCCACTTATCCAGGCCTTGGGCTTCAATAAAGCCACCCCAGAAACCCTGAGCAATGTGCCCACCTTCATGCCATCTTCATGGTTGAAAAATATGCTAAACAACAAATAATAAAGAAAAGTTAATAAATCATGATACATTCATATGACAAACAATTTTGAAGTCTTTAAATTTTGTATACAAATAGATTTATTAGTGAAGAAAAAGTTGTTACAATGTTAAATGACAAAATATGAACACAACTCTCTAAGACTCCATCTACCTCTTCATCTATCTGTCTGACTCCAACTATTCAAAATGTTGTAAAATGTGCAGGAAAACATCTAGAAATATTAAAATATAAAGAGTGGATGTATTTCAGTGGTAAATAAATTTTTCCTTTCCTTTTGTTTATATTTCATACAATGAGAATGGACTTTATATTCAGAAAATAATTAAAATTTTACTTGACATAGATGCTAGAAAGAATGTACTATGCTTACTAGCATTTGCATTTAGGATAGATTTTACAATTAGGAAACCAGAATCATAAGAGGAGTTATGGGGTGTGTAAGCTGCGTAAGAACTGAGAATTAAATGAAAAATTTTACTTCAACCAAGTGAATGAGACTTTCATTTATGTTGGAAATGAAACATGATATTAGCAGGCATCTAGGAGCTCTGGTAGCATAGTGGCTAAGACACTTGCCTGCTAACCAGACGGCTGGTGATTCAAACCCACCAGCCACTCCTCGGAAGGAAGGTTGGGCAATCCTACTTCCGTAGTGATACTGCCTCGGAAACCCAAGGAGGGGTCGCTATGAGTCGGGGCCGACTCGACGGCACATAACAACAACAACAACAACAGGTACTCAGAATAAAGGAGCTCCAGTGGCATTGTGACTAAGGCATTTGACTGCTAACCAGAAGGCTGGCAGTTCAAACCTACCAGCCACTCCTCAAAAGGAAGATTGAGCAATCTACTCATAGACATATTGCCTTGGAAACCCAAGGAGGGGTCACTATGAGTTAGATTTGACTGGATGGCAGTGACTTTGGTTTTGGTTTAGTAGTGTAATGTATATGGCACTTGACTGCTAACTGGTAGATTAGTGGTTCAAACCCACCAGCCACTCTGTGGGAAGAAGATGGGGTGATCAATCTTCTGTAAAGATTTACAGCCTCAGAAACCCAATGGGGGTCACTATGAGTTGGAAACAACTCGATGGCAGTGAGTTTGGTTTGTTTTTTTTAGGTACTTGGAATGGTTCTGATACATGACATTGAGATGCCCTTCCTAATTTTCTTTATAAGTTGTCGTTATGTGCCATTGAGTCGAACCCGACTCATTGTGACCCCTTCTTTGGATTCCTAGGAGGTATCACTATGGAAATAGATTGCCCACCCTTCCTTCCGAAGAGGGGCTGGTGGGTGTGAACGGCCAGCCTTCTGGTTAGCAGTCAAGTGCCTTAGGCACTATGCTACCAGAGCTCCTTCTTTATAAGTAGTGCAGGGTATATTGATGCTTTGCTTAAGAATCTGAGATATATTCAGTGTAAAATAGCCTATAAGCAAGTTTTAAAAGTTGTAGGAGAAGGATGCTTTTGTTAATTAACTTCACAGGGATCACATTTGGCCTAGAATTTCAATAAAACAAGAAATAAATAAGATGGTAAAATAAAACTGCATGAACACTGGAAAGTATCTGTTGATTATGTGGTACTAAATAAAGTAGAATTTTTTTTAAACTATACCTGTTTCTAAGTAAAGTTAGAACTGACAATTCCCAGGGTGTAAGAGACCAAGAGTAATTTCTGAAAATTCCTTCCATCTGGATACTCTCTGTAACCATTCTTGCTATTTTAATTATTTTTTTTATATTGATTTGTTTACTTATTTTAACCAGCAATTATATCTCAGATTTAATTTTTAACAATTTAATTACACTACTGTGAACATACTGTCTTCCACTTTTCCTCAGTTGTTCACAGGCGAGCCAACATGGCATGCTGCCGGTAACAGGCCATGTGTTTCCTTGCACAGAATCATCCAAGTATCAAAGAGGCAAATAACGATCAAAACATAAACAAATTAATTTGGTGAAGAAATGGAATTCACAATATTTTAATCCTAACTTAGAATGTCTATGTTGTTGTTATGTGCCATCTATAGAGTTGCAAAATCATTTCTGTAAACATTCTCTGAGCACCTGCTACATTTATGGTAGAGGTGATGGCTGTGTCCTAAAAAAAAAAAAAAAAATTCCAATGTTGTTGCAAAAATTAAAATATAAACCTATCTATGTTGTTGGTTGTTGTTATGTGCCGTCAAGTCCGAAAAAATGACAAGAACGGGAAGAAGAAAATTTGCTAAATGAACAGAAAGGAAAGGAATTTTAGTTCATGTTTGAAGGATGAACAGATTGCAATTAGCATAAAGAAATTTCAGGCACAAGTATCATTTTTGTAATTAAAAAAAAAAAAAGCATAGACTAATGAATTTTCAGGAGCTCTGGTAGTGTAGTGCTTAAGGCACTTGAGTGCTAACCAGAAGGCTGGCAGTTCAAACCCACCAGCCACTCCTTGGAAGGAAGGTTGGGCAATCTACTTCCGTAAGTGATACCACCTCGCAAACCCAAGGAGGGGTCGTTATGAGTCAGGTCAGGCTCGATGGCACACAACAACAGTAAATGTTGACTCAGGAACAGTGATGAGTGCAGTGTGACTGCAGCCTAAGTGTAGGCATATTTTTGATAGCCCCAACTGTGTGGTAGGAACCAAATATTATTTTGTTCAATGCATTGAAACAGTAGAGTATGGTATGAATAGGTCTGTGGTTTAGTAAGATAAATACATAACAGTATAAACGATGGGTTTAAAGGAGAAGAAACTAAAAACAAATAGATAAGTTAGATGTAATAAGATACATAAGCAAAGAAAATGAAATAAACTGAGGCAGTGGTAGTAGAAATAAAAGAAGTTCACTCATTTCACCACACAGTAAGAGACCCAGTACAGAAATAGCAGCTAAGTACATATGATGTGCTTTCTTCTTTGTCCATCACTCTTTTAAGGGCTCTATGAACAATGATTTTATTAAGTCTTCCTAACAGTCCTATGAAGTTATTACAACCAAAAACCACACCCATTGCCCTCGAGTAGGATCTGACTCATAGCAACCCCTCCTTGGGTTTCCGAGGCAGTATCACTACGGAAGCAGATTGTTGTTGTTATGTGCCATGAGTTGACCCAACTCATAGTGACCCCTCCTTGGGTTTCCAAGACAGTATCACTATGGAAGTAGATTACCCCATCTTCCTTCCAAGGAGTGGCTGGTGAGTTTGAACCACCAGCCTTCTGGTTAGCAGTCAAGTCCCTTAGGCACTATGCTACCAGAGGAAGTAGATTAGGTGTTGTTAAATTGGTTCTGATCATATGTCAGAATATAGAGACTATATGTGCAAAAGAATGAAACTCAGCCCGGTCCATTCTCACAATCTTTGCTATGTTTGAGCCTATGATTGCAACTACTGTGTCAATCTGTCTTGTTGAAGGTCTTCCTCTTTTTCTCTGATCCTCTATTACCAAGCGTTACATCCTTTTTGAGGGACTTGTCTCTCCTGAAAAAATGTGAGAAGTATGTGAGAAAAAGTCTCTCCATTTTTCTTCTAAAGAACATTCTGGTTTTATTTCTAAGACAGATGCATTTGTTCTTCTGGAGGTTCAGTACCCTTTTGCTAACATCATAATTCAAAGGCATAAATTCACTTTCTATCTCTTTATTCATTAACCAGCTTTTTCATGCGTAGTAGACAGTTGGGTCAGACTAAGATCTTCCAAGTGATATCTTTACTTTTTTACATTTTAAAGCCTTTTGCAGCAGATTTTCCCATTGAAGTATGTCATTTGATTTCTTAACTGCTGCTTCCACATGTGTTGATAGTGGGTCCAAATAAAATGAAATCCTTGATAGCTCACCATTTCTTGTGAAGTTGCTTACTGATCCATTTATGAGGATTTTTGTTTTCTTTATGGTGATAGGTAAACCACACTGAAGGCTGTAGTCTTTGATTTTCATTGATAAGTGCTTCAAGTCCTCTTCACTTTGAGCAAGCGAGGTTATGTCATTTGTATGGCATACATTGTTGTTAATGCCTCTACCTCCAATTTTGATGTGACGTTCTGCACATAGTACAGCTTCTCAAATTATTTACTCAGTATACCGATTGAATAAGTATGGTGACAGGTTACAACTCTGATGCATCCCTTTCCTGATTTTAAACTATGAAGTACTAGTCAAACAGCTGCCTCCTGGTCTATCTACAAGTTCCACATGAGCACAATTAAGCATTCTTATATTGACATTCTTCCACAATGTTATACATAGTTTGGTATGAGCTACACAGTAGAATGCTTTTGCATAATTAATAAAACACCAATCAACATTTTTCTGGGCTTCCTTGCTTTCAGCCAAGATCCATCTGACATCAGAAATAATATACCTCATGCCATGCACTCTTCCTAATCCAGCTTGAATTTCTAGCAGTTGCCTGTTGATTTTTTGCTGCAACCATTTTTAATTATCTTTGGTAAAATTTTATTTGTGTGTGATGTTAATGATAATGTTTGATAGTTTCTGTAGTCTCTTGGATGTTCTTTATTTGGAATGAGCACAACAGTGGATCTCTTCCACTCAGATGGCCAGGCAGCTATGTTCCAAATTTCTTGGCATAGATGAATGAGCATTTCCAGCTTTGCATCTGTTTGTTGAAACATCTCAACTGGTAGTTCGTCAGTTCCTGGATCCTTGCTTTTCACCAATGCCTTCAGTGCAATTTTGACTTCTTCCTTCAGTACCACTGGTTCTTGTTCACATGCTACTGCCTGAAATGGTTGAATGTCAACCAATTCTTTTTGGTGCATTGATTCTGTGTATTTCTTCTATATATATTTTTGATCCTTCTTGTGTCATTCAGTATTTTGCCCATAGAATCATTCCATATTGCAATCCAAGGCTTGAACTTTTCTTCAGTTTTTTTTTTTTGTTGTTGTTGTTTAGTTTTGTTTTTAGCATAAGAAATGTATGGCATATTCTTCCTTTTTGATTATCTAACTCCAGGTCTCTGTATATTTCATTGTAATACTTTCTGTTCTCAAGCTGCCACTTGGAATCTTCTGTTCACTTCTTTCACTTCATCATTTCTTCCACTTGCTTTAGCTACTTTACATTCAAGAGCAAGTTTCAAAGTCTCTTCTGACATCCATTTTGGTCTTTTTTTTTTTCTGTCTTTTTTTTAATGAATTTGTTTTTTCATATATGATACGCTTAATGTCATCCCACAAGTCATTGGTCCTTGCTCTTTAGTATATTCAATATCTCAAATTTATTCTTGAGATGGACTCTAAATTCAGTTGAGATATCCTCAGGTTTGTACTTTGTCTCTTGTGGATTTGTTTTAATTTTCTTCAACTTCAACTTAAACTTGCATATGATCTATTGATGGTTTGATCTACAGTTGGCCCCTGTCCTTGTTCTGATTGATGATATTGAGCTTTTTCATTGTCTGTTTCCACAGATGTAGTTGATTTTATTTCTGTGTATGCCATCTGGAAAGGTTCATGTATATAGTGTCCATTAATCTTGTTTTGAAAGAAGATATTTCCAAAGAATATATCATTGGTCTTGTAAATTTTTATCATTTAGTCTCTGGTGTCATTTCTATCACCAAGGCCATATTTTCCAATACTGATGCTTCTTTGTTTCCAACTTTTGCATTCCAATCACCAGTAATTATTAATGCATCTTGATTGTATGCTTGATCTATTTCAGACAGAAGAAGTTGATAAAAATATCCAATTTCTTCATCTTTGGCATTAGCGGTTGGTACATAAATTTGAATAATAGTCCTATTCACTGGTTTTCCTTGCAGGTATATGGATATTATCCTATCATTTACAGCACTGTACTTCCAGACATGTTTAGAAATGTTCTTTTTCACAATGAGTGTTACACCATTCCTCTTTAATTTATTCCAGGCATAGCATACCATATCATTTTCTTGTTCAAAATGGCACATATCAGTTCAATTCAGCTCACTAATCCATAGCATAGATATCTCAAGTGTTCCATTTCATTTCAGAAAACTTCCAACATTCCTTGATTCATATATCATACATTCCACATTCCAATTACTACATCAGCAAATGAAGGTCCTAAAATCTTTACTTCATCTATGTCATTAATGTCAACTCTACTTTGAGGAGGCAGCTCCTCTCCAATTCTATTTTGAGTGTCACCATAGTTCAATAAACTGACAGACAAGTGGTAGTCTTATGAAGTAGGTTCTATTTATTATTATTGTTTAACAGATGATAGAACTGAGAATTATAGAAGTAGGTTGTTCAAATTACATAGCAAGTAAATGGTAGAGCTGGGATTGAACTTATGTCTAAATGATTTCAGAGCATGACAAATCCCTGGGACAATAGCCTCAACTTGCCTAGAGAACCATGGGAAATGAGGGAAAGTGAGATTAAAGATAACAATGTTGTTTCTGACTTGAGTGGCTAGAATAATGATGATCTCATGAACTGAGGTAAAGAATATATGAAGAAGAGCAGGTACTGGTTAAAAAAAGATTTTAGTATTGTACACACTGACTTTTAATATTGAAAATGCATGTTAGTATATTCAATAGGAAACATACAGTTTAGTTTGAGTTGAAAATACAGCACATTGGGTTACTCTCATTGAAATTATTGTAGAAATCATGGCAAAGAGTAAACTGCCAAGGTAGACAGTGTATGGTCAAACGATAACAGGTCTGTTGGTAGATGCTTAAGAAATTACTTATTTAGTTTAAGGAAGTACAAAGGGCAATGGCACTGAGAAGGAGCTTTCAGAGAGCCAGACAAAAAACTTGGAAAATGCAGAGTTAAGGAAGCTATGGTAGAAGAGAGTTTTGAGAAACAGATTAAAAAAAGAAAAAAATTCAAAAAGCATAATCTCAAATATCAAAGTGAACACAAGTTGGAAGAAAACTGAGAAATGTTTGTTGAATTTGGCATTCAGAAGATCATTGTTGACATTTTAGAAAAATGTTTCAGGGAAAAAAATGGGATCTGAAACCAGACATCTCACAAGAAGGGCAGGTGAGGAAGAGTAGATCTTTAAGAGAAAAGTGATTCTTTACTAATAAATATTTCCCAAATACTATGATACTTTTAGAAAACAACAGTCTATACCTACAATTTCATAAGCATTCTCAAAACTCTCCTAGAGTAAGAGACTTTTCCCCCTCTCCTTTAAGCTTCTATCATAAATCTAAGAGGGACTATCAATAATTTACCTAAGAGAGAAATCTTCCTCCTCACTCCTGAGTGAATGACATTCAACTGGTATAATCACCTGCTACCCACTCCCTGCCATCAAGTCAATTCCAACTAATGGAAACCCCCATTGGGTTTCCAAGGCTATAAATCTTTGGGAAAGTAGACCGCCTCAACTCCCTCCCACAGAGCAACTAGTGAGTGGGTTTGAACCTCTGACCTTCTGGTTAGGAAACAAATGCCTTACTGTTTTGGTTACTCTGTGCCACTCTAACAGAAGATATACCACAAATTGATGGCTTTAACAAACATTTTATTCTCTTAAAGTTTGGGAGGCTAGAAGTCCCAGTTCAAAGTACCAGGCTCTAGGGGCTGCCTGAAAGTCCCTCAACCTTGGGCTTCAGCTCTGCACCTTGCTCCCAGCCCACTGAAGCTGGAGACTTTCCTCACTCTGTCAGCTGCTGGTTGCTGAGGCTGACAAACCCAAGGTCAACAAGTAAAAAGGCACAGGACCAATACTACCAAACCATGCAGCAGGCCATTGATTCAAGTCCATTAAGAGTCCCAAGATAGGCAGACAGCATGGCCAACTGCTGAATAACAACTCAACTACATGCAGGATTCAAGTGTGCCAAAAGCTTTAGACCATTCCCAAAGCTTCTCCTTACATGTAGGAAGTGATCACATCCCTAAAGCAGCTACACAGCTGCTCACAGCAGATTCCACTATGGAGTTGATTGCCAGTGTCACCATGGGGAATAACTGCCACCAGGTGCCCAGCCACTCAAAACCAGGCCCAATCAAGTTGACCTACAATCTTAACTACCACACTTACTTACCTCACCGCCAGAGCTTAATAAACTCCTACCCAGCCTATTTTTGCTCTGCACACACACACAAAACATAAATGAAATACTTTACCTAATAGGTAAACTTAGAAAGATGAACTGGCCTTGCTCAGCTCAGATCATTTCCATTCTTCTCTTTGGGAATCTGCCTCTAGGCAGAAAGGGGACAATCTTAACTGCTTTTTTCCAGGCACGTCTCCTGAAGTTTTGAAGGATAACCTTAAAGACTCCAGCATTTGGTGTATTGTCTGGAAACATAGAATGATGTGATGCTAGCAGCATAGTTGAAAATAAATTAATAAACAAACACATGGAAAGACATTTAATGGGGGCTAAGCCTTACAGTCTGGCATCTTCCCACCAGTTTTGCATCAGGATGTTTTGAAGTTGGAGTTTTATAATGGCTTGTATTAGACTGGATTTTCATTCCGTGGTGTGGGTCAACTGCTTTAAGATTTGAAGCACATAGTACCTTAATCTGGGCTTGTGAATAATGATTACAATGTAATTTTTCTATAAGAAAGTAACTTTTTTCTGGAGATAAGGCTAGAAACTCTTTGACAAAGATGCTTGAGACAGCAAAGCCTTCAGCAGATACCAGCAGCTCAAAGCTAAATTTGTTGCTTCCCAACCTTGAAATGTATATGTGACATGTGAACAGCAAAAGCCACAACAGATGCAAGTTGCTGCATAGGTCTTAGTGCTCAAGGGACACTAAAACAAGAATTAATTTATAAAAGTGAATTAGAGAGAGAAGGGCAAGGCCTTAGTTCCAGTAAGATGGCCGAATAGCCAGTAATAGCACAGACACTCTTCAACAAAGAAAAGGGGAACCAATTAATACAGATACAGAAGATAATTCTGGAGCCCTGAGCTTTGAAGGGAAGGATATAGAAGTGGACTAAACTCCAACTAATAGAAGAATTTGCATGAAAACACCAAAAAAGGAGACATACGGAGCTGCAGTCTGGCAGTGATCCTGACAGCACAGACAGCTTGGATATTGCCAAGTGGTGTTAGGACCTAAGAATTAACCTAAAAAATCAGCCCTCCTAGCCACGGGCTGCATGGAGGACTGTACTGGTGGCTGGTGAATAAAAGAGGAAGCAGCAAAGTGGAAGAAGGGCTGACCTGTGGACTTTTACCTATTTGGAGGGTGCAGCCATTTTGAATGCTTACAAGAGTTTGATCATTTTGTATATTTAAAGCGACAGCATCCTCATAGATTCCAGGGACTTAAGAACAGGCTCTACTTGTCGGGAACAACAAGGACATTCCGGACACCAATGACAGGAAAAGTGTGATATTCCCCTTGTTACCCTTATACTCCACAGCCTCATGGTAAATGGAGGAGTGGCCATCCCTCATTCCCACCAACCTTCTAGGCTAGGAGGAATTCCATCACAGTCTGTGTGTTTGGACAGAGCCTGGGTGCTATGCCCTGTCCTGGCCCAATTTTTTTTTTAATTTTGTTTTTGTCTGTTTTAAAATTATTATTATTATTATTATTATTGTTGTTGTCCTTTTTAATCACTATTCTTTATTCTCTCCTTCCCAAGTCCTAATTTTCACCTTTTTCTCTTTTCTCTGTTCCTGGTTCCAATGTTTTTTTTTTCTTTCCTTCTTTCTCATGGTTAACTTTATTCTTTGTTTTCCTTTCTGTGTTTTTCCCATTTTTTTCTTAATTATTGACATACTCTACTTTCTTTCTCTTGTTGCCATCTCCCCAGATATTGTGGGTTATTTTTCCTTTTTTCTTTTTTTTTTGGTTATTCTTTCTGTATAATTACACAGTATGTTTTTTGTCCATTTGCTTTTACTTTTTGATGATTATTCAATTGTTATTTTTGTCTATTTGAGTGGGAGACAACAACTGTCCCCATAAGACACAACTACATCCACACCTCCTGCAGCTTCAATTACTGAGTGAGAACCACCACTTCCTTCTCCATGAACTGGCCAATGATAAATGACCACCAAGAAGAGCCTGACTCACCCTTAGCTGCTCTCCACAAACAGTTAACAGAGATCTAAATACAACAATGTCACAATGTCTTGGAGACAACAAACCATCACAGTCCTCACAAAGAAGCAAGATGAAGTGGTAGAAACAAGGGAGCAGGATACAAACCAAAACACATCCCTGAGGAAGAAGCAGCATTGGAATTCCCTAATAAGGAATTCAAGAGAATTACATTTAGGTAGCTTCAGAGGATTGAGAGACAGGTCAAGGAAAACACTGACAAAATTAAGGAAAACACAGACTAAACGCTAGAACAATTTTGGAAGAAAATACAAGAACAAAATGGCAAAATAAATGAAGAATTAGAAATTATTCAAAATCTACAGATAGAAATCCAGAAGACTAAACTGTCAGAAATGCATAACACATTGAATGGGCAAAGGAGTAGGCCTGAATCAATGGAAGACAGAAATAATGATATTGAAGACAAATACCTGAATACATCTTTGGAAACAGTAAAATCATAACAAAGACCAAAACAAAATGAAGAAAGCCTAAGTTTCATGAAGAAAGCTTAATGGAGCTCTGGTAGTGTAGTGCCTAAGGCACTTGACTGCTAACCAGAAGGCTGGCGGTTCAAACCCACAAGCCACTCTTCAGAAGGAAGGTTAGGCAATCTACTTCCATAGTGATACAACCTCAGAAACACAAGGCGGGGTTGCTATGAGTTGGGTCCGACTTGACAGCACATAACTACAACAACAACGGCTAATGATCACGAGCATTAGGAGCTCTGGTAGCATAGTGTCTAAGGTACTTGACTGCTAACCAGAAGGCTGGCGGTTCAAACCCACCAACCACTCCTCAGAAGGAAAGTTGGGCAATCTACATCCGTGATGATACTGCCTCAGAAACCCAAGGAAGGGTCACTATGAGTTGGGTCTGACTCGATGGCACACAACAACAACAAGGTTCATGCAGGATACCATCAAAAGGAAAAACCTAGGTGTAAATGGAATTCCAGAACAAGAAGAAAAAAATAAAACCACTGAGAAAATTGTCTAAAATTTGTTAGAAGAGAACTTCCCTGATATTATGAAAGATGAGAATATATCCATTCAGGAAATCTAACAAACTTCAAACAGGATAGAACCCAAAATAAAATCACCAAGACATATTATCATCAAACTCATCAAAACCAAAGACAAAAAAAGAATCCTGAAAGCAGAATGGAAAAAATGAAAAGTTACTTACAAATGACAGCCAATAAGAATAAGCTCAGATTTCTCAGCAGAAACCACACAAGCAAGAAGGAAATGGGATGGTATATACAAAACCTTGAAAGAGAAAAAAATTTCAATGAAGAATTATATACCCGGCAAAACTGTCCCTCATATATGATGGTGAAATTACAAGATTTCCAGATAAGTACAAACTAAGGGACTTTGTTAAAACCAGAACAACCTTACAAAGAGATACTAAAGGGAGTCCTTTGAACAGAGAACCAAAAATAGCTAACAGCAACCAATGATTAATACACAAGTTGACATAACCCAGAAACCACAAGTATGGACACATGCAAAGTAAAATAAGCTTACAAGATTGTAAACAGGGATTGCAAATGAGGACAACTACAAACCAAAAAGAGGGAAAATATTGTGTAGTTACAGAACTTCTAAATGGTGAGGAAGTCAAGAGAGTTGCAATATAGAAGGAACTGTTCTAAACTCAGAGAGAAAATTATAAAGCACAAGGTAACCTAAAAAAAAAAAAAATGATAAACATTTATATCACAATAAAAAAGAAGACAAGCACACATATTCAGCAAATAAGCAATAGCAACAAAAAGAAATGATAACAAGATTCAGAAACATAATAAGCTCAGCATAGAAAATAATATGGAACAAAGAAACCAGGGACACCATGCAAAAATACTTAACAAAATGACAGCAACCAATTCATACATGTCGATAATTACACTGAATGTTAAAGGATTAAATGCACCACCCAAGAGATGGAGAGTTGCAGATTGGATAAGAAAATAAAACCCACCAATATGCTGTCTACAAGAGACACACCTTAGAGACAGACAAAAATAGACTAAAAATCAAAGTTGGAAAAAGCTATATCAAGCAAATGGCAACTGTAAGAGAGCATGAGTGGCAATATTAACTTCTGATCAAATTGATTTTAAGACAAAAACAACTATCCAAGACAAGAAAGGACATTATATAATGATTAAAGGATCAATTGAACAAGAAGATATAACCATAATAAGTATCTATGGACACAATGAAAGCTCCCCAAAATACATAAATCAGACATTAAAAGAGTTGAAAAGACAAATAAATTACTCCACCATCATAACAGAAAACTTTAATACATCACCTTCCAAGAAAGATAGAACAACTGGAAAAAAACTCAACAGAGATGCAGAAGAACTAAACAATACAATACACCAACTTGAACTTATAGACATCCATAGAGCACTTGACCCAACAACAGCACAAGATATGTTCTTTTCCAGTGCACATGGAACATTTTCCGTGATAGATCATATGTTAGGCTATAAAGCAACCCTTGGGAGCTCTGGTAGCATAGTGGCTAAGACACTTGCCTGCTAACCAGACAGCTGGCGGTTCAAAAACCCACCAGCCACTCATCAGAAGGAAGGTTGGGCAATCCTACTTCTGTAGTGATACTGCCTCGGAAACCCAAGGAGGGGTTGCTATGA
>NW_006921865.1:1948816-1949616 GCF_000298275.1 Orycteropus afer afer | reverse complement strand
TAAATGCACACATTCAAAAAGAAGAAAGAGCCAAAATCAACAATTTAAACTAACATTTCCAACAAGTAGAAAAACAACAGCAAGAAAAGCCTACAGTCATGAGAAGAAAGGAAATAATCAAGATTTGATCAGAAATCAATGAAACGAACAACAATAGAAAAATCAACAAGAGCAGAAGTTGGTTTCTTGAAAAGATTAATGAAATTGACAAACTACTGGAAAATTTAACAAAGGAAAAAAGGGAGAGAATACAAATAATAAGAATAAGAAACAAAAAGGGTGATATCACAACAGAACCAACTGAAATTAAAAGGATATCAGGATACCATGAAGAACAGTACTTCAATAAATTTGAAAATCTGGAAGAAACAGGCATATTTCTAGAAACACACTACTTACCTAAACTAACACAGACTGAGGTGGAAAAGTTAAACAGATCCATAACAAAAGAAGAAATTAAATAGGTCATAAAAAAATTACTAATAAAAAAGTCTTGGCCCAGACAGCTTCACTGGTGAATTCTACCAAACCTTCAGAGAAGAAGTGACACCAGTCCTACTGAAACTATTCCGAAACACACAAAAGGATGGAATACTCCCTGACTTATTTTATGAAGCAAACATAACCTTGATACCAAAACCAGGCAAAGACATCACTCAAAAGGAAAATGACAGACCAATATACCTCATGAATATAGAAGCAAAAATCTTCATCAAAATCCTAGCCAACAGACTGCAACAACATATCAAGAAAATCATTCATTATGACCAAGTGGGGTTCATATCAGGTATGCAGGGATG
>NW_006921865.1:1930581-1948716 GCF_000298275.1 Orycteropus afer afer | reverse complement strand
CAAAATAGGAATAGAAGGGACATTCCTCAACATAATAAGGTGCATCTATGCAAAACCAACAGCTAACATTATTCTCTATGGAGAGAGACTGAAATTATTCCCCATGCAAACAGGAACCAGACAAGGATGTCCTCTATCACCACTTCTATTCAATATTGTATTGGAAGTCCTAGCCAGGGCCATAAGGCAAGATAGGGAAATCAAAGACATGCAATTTGGTAAGGAAGAAGTCAAACTATTCCTATTGGCTGATATGATCCTATACCAAGAAAACCCAAGAGACTCAGTCAAAAATCTACTGGAAATAATTGAGAGATTTAGCATCGTGGCAGGATACAAGATCAATATCCAAAAATCAGTTGGATTCCTCTACACCAGCAAAGAGATTGCTGAAAAAAAAATAAGGAAATCAATGCCATTTACAATAGCTACCAAAAAAGTAAAATACTTGGGAATAAATCTTACCAGGGACCCAAAAGACCTGTACAAAGAAAACTATAAAAAATTACTTCAAGAAACCATAAGAGATCTACATAAATGGAAGAACATACCATGGTCATAGATAGGAAGATTGAACATCGTGAAAATGTCAATTCTATCCAAAGCAATCTATACTTTCAATGCAATCCCAACCCAGATCCCATCAACATTTTTTTAAGGATATGGAAAAACCAATCACTAAATTTATATGGAAGGGAAAGAGACCTTGAATAAGCAAAGCACTATTGATGAAGAAGAACAAAGTGGGAGGTCTCACATTGCCAGATCTCAAAACCTATTATACAGCCACAGTAGTCAAAACTGCTTGGTATTGGTACAATGACAGACATATAGACCAATGGAATAGAATTGAGAACCCAGAAATAGACCCATCGACCTATGTTCAGCTGATCTTTGACAAAGGGCCAAATCCATTAAATGTGGAAGTACATGTTTGTTTAATAAATGGTGCTGGCAAAACTGGATATCCATTTGAAGAAAAATGAAACAAGATTTGTACCTCACACCATACACAAAAACTAACTCCAGGTGGATCAAAGACTTAAATGTGAAACCTAGAACTATAAAGTTCCTCAAGGAAAATCTAGGGGCAAATTCAAGGGCCTTAATATATGGCAAGGAGTTCTGGTAGCATAGTGCCTAAGGCACTTGACTGCTAACCAGAAGGCTGGCATTCAAACCTATCAGCCACTCCTTGGAAGGAAGGTTGGGCAATCTACTTCTGTAGTGATACTGCCTCAGAAACCCAAGGAGGAGTCACTATGAGTCAGGTCCGACTCGACGGCACATACAGAACAATATATGGCATAAAAAGACTGCCAAGCAAAACCCAAATGCACAAACAGCAGAAGAGAAACTAGATGATTGGGACCTTCTAAAAATTAAATTTTTATGTGTTTCCAAAGACTTTGCCAAAAAAGTAAAAAGAGAACCTACAGATTGGGAAAGAATATTTGGCAATGACATATCTGACAAGGGACTTATCTTTAGAATTTATAGAAAACTCCAACATCTCAATAACGAAAAGACAAATAATTCAATTAAAAAATGGGCAGAAGACATGAATAGACCCTTCACCAAGGAGGATAATCAGGTGGCCAAAAAACATGAAGAAATGCTGACGATCATTAGCCATTAGAGAGATGTCAAAATGACAATGAGATACTATCTTGCCCCAGCACTAGCAGCAAATTCCAACAAGACAGAAAATAACAAATGCTGGTGAGGATGTGGAGAGATTGGGACTCTCATACACTGCTGGTGGGACTGTAAAATGGTACAGCCACTGTGGAAAGCAGTATGGTGATTCCTTAAAAAGTTGGAAATAGGAATACCATTAGATCCAGCCATTCCATTACTAGGTATATATCCTAAAGAAGTGAGAGCCAGGATAATAACAGATATATGCCTACCCATGTTCATTGTAGCACTATTTACAATAGCCAAAAATGGAAACCACCTAGGTGTCCATCAACTGAGGAGTGGATAACCAAACTATGGTACTTGCATACAGCGGAATACTATGCAACCCTAAAGAATAACCTAGAATCTGTAAAACACTGCATAATGTGAATGAACTTGCAGGACATTATGCTGAGTGAAATAAGTCAATCACAGAAGGACAAATATTGTATTAGTCCGTTATTGCAAAAAGCCGAAGAAATGTTTATATATGGAAGGAAATTTTCTTTGTTGGTTACCAGGGGAGTGAGGGGAAGGGAGGGAACACTGTTAGATAGGTAGACATAAGTATTGATTTGGAAGGAAGATGGGGTAATCTACTTCCATAGTCATACTACCTCGGGGTCATTATGAGTCGGGTCCGACTCGACGACACATAACAACAACAACAACTACAAGTATTGATTTGGGTGAAGAGAAAGGCAATGTACCAAATGTGAGTGATTAACATGGTGGCATTGAGGAAGAGGAAGACATGGAGAGGTACAGTTGAGGTGCAGACAACAAAGATGAACCCTTTTGCACATACAGTACTGCATTGTAAGTGAAGGCAAACATGGGTATAGAGGATAGATGGGTAGACAAAGAAAAAAACATTAAAAGAGTGAATTAGTGTTTTCTTTCTAAATGATTAGACCTTGTAGAGTTGCTTTTAAACTACAAGGCAGTCAAATTTGTGCATGCTATGGGGGTACTTCTGATGTTCTATCTTTAAATTATTAGTAAAAAATCAGCCACTCCAAAGGGCCAGGTTAGGGAACTTCATTCTTACCAGAATGGCAGTCAGTCTATCAAAATTAAGCGTCTAAGTGGAACTATGAACCTTCTCTACAGGCTTAAGTAAGAACTACTCAAAGAAATACTAATGGGTTTCAAGGTCAATAGTCATTGTAGTGAGGCTTTTACTGTTTCCTATACTGACGGAGAACATGACTGGGAAACTTATGAGATCTACAAGGAGAGGAACATAGTGTTTTGAGAAGCACTTGGCAGAGACCTTGAGCCTCACTGGAGCCCAAGGGTCACAGACTTCAGAAGTATGCATAGCAATTTCATTTTAGGAATATGATACAAATGCTTCTCTGGCTGAAATAAATACGGGAACAAGATGAAAAGCATCACTAGGAAGCAGCTTTCTTAGATGAAAAGAGACAGTAGCCTTAGTCATTGAACATGTCTTTCTACAAAGTATTGGAGTGGAGTGGCTACGTGACCAGATAGCTCATATTCTATGTAGCACTGAGTACAAAGAATACAGAGCACAAAGAGGAAATGGAAATTAAGAAGCCATGCGTGGGCAAATTTTTTTCCCAGAAATGCTTAGTACATAATACCAAGCAATTTTGCTAGGGGTTTACCCCTATTAAAGTTAAATTAATAAGCCATAATATCTGCTTAATTTTGATAGACTGACTGCCATCCTGGTAAGAATGAAAATCAACTTTCTTCTTTTGTTTCCATTTTCTTTTGTAGGAGTCAACCTCCAAGATGGGCCCCCAATAATTGCTTTCTGGTATTCACAGCGGTATACAATATACCCTCACTTAGGGCATTATTGCATTTAGTGACTCATCTCTAACAAATAGAATAAGGCAGAACCAAGAGTGAATGACTTGCAGAGTAGATTATAACATAAAAATAAATAAATAAAACAGTGTGACATCATTCTCTTATTTTGTTTCTCGTGAATCACTTACTCAGAGGGAAGTCAACTGCCATGTCATGAGGACACATAGGCAGCCATGTGGCAAGAAATTGAGTTCTTGGTCAATAGCCAGAGAGAACTGCAAACTGCCTACAACCATGTGAGTGAATTTGGAAATGAACCTTTCACTCTTTATATGATTGCTGCCCTGGTCACAGCTGGGCTGTAACCTCACGAGAAGAATGGCCTGAGCCAGAAACATCAGCAAAAAGTGTTCCTAGATTCGTGAGCTACAGAAACTATGGGATAATGCATTTTTGTTGTTTTAAGCTGTTAAATTTGGGGGTAATTTATTACACAGAAATAGTTAATTAATGCACCTTCCTTCACTTAGAAATAACTGAGTTTTTACTGCAGTCCTAACTATTATTAAGTAGTAGTTGTTGTTGTTATGTGATGTTAAGTCAAACCTGACTCATAGCGACCCCTCCTTAGTTTTCCGAGGCAGTATCACTATGGAAGTAGATTGCCCAACCTTCCTTCCAAGAAGTGTCTGGTGGGTATAAACTGCCAGCCTTCTGGTTAGCAGTCAAGTGCCTTAGGCACTATGCTACCAAAGCTCCTATTATTAAGTAATGGATACAGGCAATTTTTATCAGGGAAAGCTTCTACGACGTGAAGATTACCTTTCTCCTTAATTTTGGTATGTATAAGGGTAGCATAGTTACAATTTTGTGTGTACTCTTATCTCTTTGGAATCTAAAAATAGAGACATATCAGATAATTTGCATTAAACTAAATAAACGTATGAGGCCCTAGCTCTGGTAGCTCATTGCCTAAGGCATTTAACTGCTAACTAGAAGTTTACTTCATGGAGGAGGACTGGGCAATCTACTTCCATAAAGATTTACTGCTTAGGAAACACAAAAGGGGTCACTATGAGTCAGAACTGACTAAATGTCAGTGAGAGTTTGGTTTGTTTTTTAGTTTATTGTCACATAGCCAGATAATCAAAAATTGGGAAATACTTTAATTTCTAACTTTAAATACATCTTAAGAAAATTAAATTTTAAGCATTAATTATTTTAAAGTTTAATTGGTATGACCTCCAACTTCTTCCTGCAATTTTGAAAGCAGAAGAGGGCTTCTATTGAAGTATTCTGGCATTTTATTATAGTCATAACACATGGCAGTTATGTGTTCTATTATAATTCTTAATAATGTCATCAAAACTCATTTCAGAACTGCTGATGTGTTACATTGGAAAGCAGAGTTGGAAATAGTTAGGAATGGTAAATAGAATAGGGAGTAAATTGAATAAGAGTAGTTCTGAAGTAGATTTCATTAATAGAGCAGAAGGCCCATTTCAGACATCCTTGGGAAAAATATACCTTTTTCACCAGTGGTCCTAACAGGATACTAAAGAAGCAGTGATTGATCTTTAAGAAGGAGGTAAGAGATGCCCTTGTGAATGTAGTAGCCAGGCTGTCCTAGATTTCTGATCTCCTCTGAGAGGGGTGAAGCCCTGCCTAGCAATAGGCTTAGAGGCTAAGACAAGTACGTTGCTGTTGTTGTTAGGTGCCATCAATTGAAATTGATGAAATTTCAATTCACAGTGAGCCCCTGTGACAGAGTAGAACTGCCCCATATAATTCTCTCTTGGCTGTAATCCTTATGGAAAAGACCTCTGGTGGTGTAGTGGCTAAAGTATTTAGCTGCTAATCAGAAGGTGTATGGTTAAAACACACCAGATGCTCCACGGGAGGAAGATGAGGCAATCTACTTCTATAAAGACTTAGAACCTTAGAAACCCAATGCAGGTGGCTGTGGGTTGGGATCAACTCAATGACAGTGAGAGGGGCGTAATCATTATGGAAGCAGATCACGAGATCTTTCTCTCATGGAGCCACTGTTTTTGTTGTTGTTAGGTGCCATCAAGTGAGCCCCAAATCATAAACACCCTACGTACAACTGAATGAAATATTGCCCAGCCCTGCGCCATTTTCACAATCCTTGCTAACTTTGAACCCATCATTCAAGCTGTGTCAATCCATTTCATTGAGAATCTTCTCCTTTTTTGCCAACTGTCCATTCTACCAAGAACGATGTTCTTCTCCAGAGATTGGTCTCTTCTGACAACACGACCAAAGTAAGTGAGATAAAGTCTTCAAATCACCATCCTCTCAGTTAGCAGCACAGTACTATTTTCACCACCAGAGGAAAAAAGTTACTGGAATGTTAAAGGGAAGAGTTAATTATTCTCTTCTAGGAAGTTAGTTCTATTCCTGTAACACTTATTCTCTCTGTGTGTCTCTATTTGCTTTGAAGGGCTGGAGAAATTTATCTGCTTGACAAGATAAAACACTGAAAAGGAAAACTCTGTAGTCAGAGTTAACTCCACCTGTTTTTCCTCTTGAGAGCTGTTGGTTCCTAGATAGAAATTTACCATTGCTCCTGGGAGCAGACTTTCTCCCAACACGTAGTAGCCAGAAATACTGGATAGGGTGGGTCCCACCAGGTACAGGGAGTTTATCATGATCCCAAGTGTGTTTGAGTAGAACTGCTCCATAAGGTTTTTAAAGGCTGGTTTTTCAGAAGTAGAGCACCATGTCTAGAGAGGCATCTCTGGGTGAACTCAAACCTCACGTTTTGGTTAGCAATGTAGTGTGTTAACTGTTTACGCAATGTAGGGACTCTGAGTGGATGGATGGCTAAGTATGACAAATTCTGTAGTTTGGTTACCAACCCTATTGGGGTTTAGCTTTAATCAATTTGTTCGTTTGTTTTAAATAAGTGCAATATATTTACTTTCCATGTGACTTACTCATTTATTTCTCAATTTGTTTAGAACATTTACAAGGAAGAATGTTACATATATTGGACACCATCAAGGAACTCAACATTTGTTTCACAATTCAAGTAACTTAAATGATTTACTCTGAAATGTTCAAAAGTAATAATATAAAATTTCCTTTTAATTATACACTTTTGTCATGAACAATTTATCATGTGATACAAGTGTTGCTAGGATGTTTTCTTGAAAAATATATTTCCCTTGTTTCACATAACAACCAAATAATAGGGAGAAAAGTATAAGTCATATACTAGTGTTTTGTGCTCAAAAATTGAGTTTTGGAAACAAACATGTGTGGCTTGTAATCTTAGGTCCACCCACGTAGCAAATCATTTAACCTCATTGAGGCTGTTTCTTCATCTGTTTCTTCATCTTCATCTACACAATTAAGAGAAGTGACTACTTTGGAGAATTACTGTGAAGATCAAATTAGATAACGTATGCAAAGTCAAGCTCAGTGTTTATCATAGATTAGACTCTTAATAAATGAGAGATGCCATTATTATTACTCTAAAAAATGAGAGATGTCATTATTATTGAATCCTAAATTCTAATTTGTTTTACTGTACAATAATTTATTAGTTACAAAATCTCACACATTTTTTTACCCAGAGGATTTTTATATGATAACAAATTTCTCAAAACTGTAATTTCCTCAAGATATTTTCATTCTCAAGTACAATTTTTCTGTTAAGCTGGCAATTAGTGAGTACGTTACTTTAGGCAAGTGTTAGGTCATCTTTTTTCCTTCTACTTTAAATTCATAATATACAATTTTAAGGTAATTCAAACATTTTATCAGCTTTCACCACTTAATTATTATGGATTATGGATCTAGGGGCAAAGTGAGGTCAAGGGAAGAAGTCCTGGTGGATATTACTGTAAAAAATCTTTTAATACTTTTAATATTAGATTTTCATGTAGAATATCCATGGTACAATTTAATAAATTCAGTTTTTGTTGCCTTAATAGAAAACTTCTCATATATGTTCTTAGAGAAATTTTTGGTGCTCTTTCTTTGTTAAATTATCCTGTAACTGAATTGTCCACTGTTGAGACTCAATTATGAAAATGTGACTTTAATAACTTTAAGTATCCAAAGTCGCTTTCTTTCCCAGCAGGTAATTCTACTGCTGCTAACTGTAGAAGGTCACTTCCCACATGTGTGTGCTCAAGGGGATGCTTTCAACTTTCTAAACTGCTCATAGATATAGTAGCTTGGGCTACTATACTTGAATTAAGTTTGGTTTTATCGGCATACGTTTTCAGATGTTTTATACCTTCCAATCTTCACTCCTCCAGCCCTTAGATCCTTTTTTATGCATCCCAAAACCTCAGAATGACACAAAGCGCTCCCAGGATGAGTGCCTTTATATATAACTCACAGCTCTCTAGGGCCATACTCACCAAGTAGGGAAAATTATTTGTAGAAGTCATAAAAGCCATTACTTAATGAAAGGAGATTGTAATTATATCAATATAATATCATTCAAAAGTATTGCTAATAAAATAAATACGTACTGTGGATCTCACTTAGGAGCTCTGGTGGCTTGGTGCCTAAGGCATTTGACTGCTAACTGAAAGACTGGTGGTTCAAACCCACCAGCCACTCCTCAGAAGAAAGGTTGGGCAATCTACTTCTGTAGTGATACTGCCTCGGAAAACCAAAGAGGAGTTGCTATGAGTTGGATCCAACTCTAGGGCAGTGAGTTTGGTTTTTTGGTTTTGGTGGATCTCACTTATACAACATTCTTGTTGTTGTTGTTATATGCCATCAAGTCAGCCCCAACTCATAGCGACCCCTCCTTGGGTTTCCGAGGCAGTATCACTACAGAAGTAGAATTGCCCAACCTTCCTTCCGAGGAGTGGCTGGTGGGTTTGAACCACCAGCCTTCTGGTTAGCAGTCAAGTGCCTTAGGCACTATGCTACCAGAGCTCCTATACAACATTCTAGAAGAAGTAAAACTAATCTCCACTGATGGAAACAACATCAGTGGTTCCCTGAAGCAGAGGTGGAGTGGGGTGAGTAGAGGATGCATGAAAGAAAGCTCTGGGATCATGGAAGTGCTCTGTATCTTAATTCGAGGTGTACATTTGTCATAACTCACAGTGAATATATTTTCTTGTATATAGAGTATACCTCAAGTTGATTAAAAAAAGAAAAATTACTGCTAGTGAGTTTATGTTCATGGGTAAGGAACAACTCAGAAAAGGAGGGTGGGATGGATGCACAACTCAAAGAATGTAATCAATGTCACTGAATTGTAAGTGTAGAAACTGTTGAGTTGGTGTATATTTTGCTGTGTATATTTTCAACAAAAACGACAAAAGAAAAGATTACTGCTAATAGTTTTAAATATAGAGCTCCATTTTAATGACTTATTTGTGTTTGTATATTTTTTAGTGTAAGAAATCATTGTTGTATGATAATATAATAATAGTACAATTTATAATCTAAAGAACTGATAATAGACCTTGAAGGAAAATCAAATAAAAGTGCTCTTCCTTAAACATTAAACAGAACGTGTGTTGTTGTTATGTGCTGTGAAGTCGGCCCCATCTCATGGCGACCCCTCCTTGGATTTCTGAGGTGGTATCACTACGGAAGTGGATTGCCCAACCTTCCTTCCAAGGCATGGCTGGTGGGTTTGAACCACCAGCCTTCTGGTTAGCAGTCATGTGCCTTAGGTACTATGTTAAAGTATAAGAGGAAATAAATCAAGGTAGTAAAGTTGTCTTAACTGAATCCATTCCCTACCTCTTTCATTCACTATCACATAGAATAGATTTTAAATTTCCTCTAGCAAAGTATTTCTGTTTTCCTAGCAAAGCAAGCAAACGTTTTTTTGCAAACATTGAGAACAACTCATATCCAAAGATTAGCTTAATTGTTGGTCACACCTGGCTGGTGTTAAATTATGTCTATGTTTAAAAGAAAACCAAAATAAAAAAAGCCATTTGCGATAGAGTAGACTCTGACTAATGGAGCCCTGTGTGTGCCAGAGTAAAACTGTGCTCCACTGGGTTTGCAATGGCTGATTTTTCAGAGTATATTGCCAGGTCTTTCTTCTAAGCTACCTCTGGATAGACTTGAATTGCCAGCCTTTTGGTTATTAGCCAAGTGCACCACCCAGGCACTCCAATGGTTAAAGACAACCTTTCTTTATAGGGCTGAGAATACTGACACTTGAAATTTCATTTTGTAACTAGAATGAAATATAGCCATGGAGACTAATATCAAGATACATCAACTTTCCAAGTTCAGTTTTCTTTTAAACTCACTTGGTGTACTCAAATAACAGGAATAGTATATGAGAAGGTCATTATGAATAAGCAAGAGCATTAGGTCCAGTCTTGCCTGTCCACTCAATCTCAGTTTCTGATTACTAAAGAGGAATAAAAGTAGTTTCTACCTTATTTGGTTATTAAGAAAATGAACTGAAATGAAATTAACACAGTAGCAGAAATATAGTAAAGGCTCAATAAACATTAGCTCTTATGATTAGTAAGCACTTTTGACACAGATGCTGAGTAAGATGCTTTATGTACTTTCTAATTTAGTCATAAGGAGCTCTGGTGGTGTAGTGGTTAAGGCATTTGGCTGCTAATCAAAAGGTCAGTGGTTTGAAGTCACCAGCTGCTCTTCAGAAGATGAGGCAGTCTGCTTCAGTAAAGATACACAGTCTTGAAAACCCAAAGGGGATTGCTATAAGTTGGAATTGACTCAACAGCAGTGAGTTTGTTTTTTTGGAATTTAGTCATATATTGGCTGTGCTAAAACAAAATTCTTTTCTCTCTCTTTTAATTTCCTTTGAACAAAGTAGTTCTACAAGCTCAAATATATACATTGAATTCTCTTTGATATTTTGTGTACTATTACAATCCTTGGGCTACGTAGCAAGTTTCTAATATCAGACAGATTTTCATGCCACAATCACCTTAAAATATTTGCCGAAACTAGTATTAAAGAAACTAATGTAGCAACACTAACACCCTATAGATAAGATGTTTTGACTTCAAACTGTATGGAGAAAATAATAATTTGATCAGACTATTATCAACGTAGGGTAACTTTTGGAAGCATATTGATATATTTTCAAGCTCTCTTAATGGTTTCCTTGATAACAAATTCAATCTGTGATCAGCTTTTGACGTTAATTAGAGCATTATCATTTTTCCAGTACTACTTAAAAAAAAAAATCAAACATAAATACGTACTGTGGATCTCACTTGGGAGAAGGAAAAAGAAAGCCAAACTCACAGTCATTGAGTCAGTTCGGATTCAACGACCCTGAATCTCTGGGTTTCTGAGGCGGTTATCTCTATGGAAGTTGATTGCCCAGTCTTCCTTCCCAGGAGTGGCTGGTGTGGACTAGACATCTCATTTTAATTTCAACCTTTCTTTTATCCATTATATTATTATTTGAATCCTTTAACTCTAAAAACAAAGAAGCCTTTTTAATGTACCTTCCCTTTAATTACTAAATAATCAAAACCTACCACTGTAATTAATGTTCTCAGGTAAATCATTCTCTAGTCTATTCTCTAATTTTTAAATAAATATGAATTACATTGTGAAGTATTGTCACTGTAACTTTTTTTTTTTTTTAATTGTGATTTGGGTGAAGATTTACAGAGGAAATTCACTTTCCATACAGCAGTTCACATATACTTTGTCTCATGTCATTGACCACAGTTTACCACAATGCAACAGCTCCCCTCCCACTTCCTCCCCATAGTTACCTCTTCCCAGTGTCCATCCTTCCATACTCTCCTGCCCCCTGAGCTGTCTCCCTGTGCATAAGCAGCCCTTCCTTCTCCCATGATTGTTCTCTCCAAGGCATGTGTCTACTTGAGGTAAGTGTTTAACTCACTTGCCTGTACTTTGTTTGGCTGGAAACCACAGGTGTGGGTTCAATTCCAGACCTGAAGTGTAGCTAGGGGCCATAGTCTCAGTGGTTCTACCAGCCTCTATTGGACCAGCAAACCTGGTCCCTACCTTTTTTTTTTTTCCTCCAAATGATTTTGAGTTTTGTTCCAAATTGTTCTCCCTCTCTATCCAGGATCTCCTACATAGATCCCCTTCCAAGTGGATGACAGTGGTAGCTGGGCACCATCTAGTTCTTCTGGTCTCATAGTTGTATAGGTTGCAGATCTGTCACTGTAATTTTTATATTTTACCACTGTAGAAATTGATGTTTTCCTCTTAGATCTTTTCCAGTATCCCATTGTCTCCAAACTCACAGTAAAACATAGTTGTTAGTACTTTATATTTTGAGAGTATTTTAATCTCCAACTGTACTCTGAACTATGTCTCTTTGAAGACTAAGGTACACCTAACCCAAGCCATAGTATTTTCAATCACCTGTGAAAATCTGGACAATGAATAAGTAAAACAGAAGAAGACTTGATGCTTTTGAGTTGTGATGTTGGCAGAGAGTACTGAAAG
This sequence comes from Orycteropus afer afer, assembly GCF_000298275.1. Taxonomy (NCBI): domain Eukaryota; kingdom Metazoa; phylum Chordata; class Mammalia; order Tubulidentata; family Orycteropodidae; genus Orycteropus; species Orycteropus afer. The sequence continues at coordinate 1,936,806 of NW_006921865.1, read as the reverse complement.
TGCCATGGACAGTCAGAAGAGCTAACAAATCTGTCCTGGAGGAAGGAAGTGCAGCTACAGTGCTTCTTGGAAGTGAGAATGGCTAGACTTCATCTCACCTACTTTGGTCATGTTGTCAGAAAGGATCATTCCCTGAAGAAGGATATCATGTTTCTCAAAGTAGAGGGTCAGCAAAAAAGGAGAAGATCCTCAATGAGATAGATTGACACAGTGGCTGCAATGATGGGTTCAGATATAATGAGGATTGTGAGGCTGGCACAGGACCAGGCAATGTTTTGTTCATAGAGTCGCTATGAGTTGGAGCCAACTAGATGGCATTTAGCAACAGCAACATACTCTGAACACATGTGATCTGGTATTTTATTTGGTTGTATTCAAGTTTCTCCACTACTCAGACTACAATTCCTTTGAGTGTGTAGGCATTGTTTGAATGTTTTTTTATGATATCCTTAATTCTTAGCATGTAAGTAATGTTAATTGAATTGATTAGCATCTTTGAAATGAATATTATTCAACCACTTAAATTTCTTGACCACATACTATGTGCCAATGACTCTGCCTACAATGGAGGGAAAGAAATAAAGAAAACAGACATGGCTACTGACCTCAGAGACATTACTGACATTCCACTCTGTGTCCATATTTACCCAGAATACTGAAATTTTAATAAATATCTTTTAAAATATGAAAGAAATTATCTATGGGGTTATACAAATCCAATTCTCCTGTCAAAAATGTCCCACTGTTTTCCAGCCTCCTTTGAAATGAGGGTTAGTCATATGGTATAGTTCTAGATAAGAGGTGTTATGGATTGAAGTGTGTCCTCCAACATATGTGTTGAAATCCAAACCCTATGCTTGTGAAAATAATCCTGTTTGGCAATAAGATATTCTTTGTTACAATATTGAGACCATGTTGGTCTGAATTATTGAAAAAAAATGCAGATTGAACACAGAGTCAGGCTTATACTAGGGAAGACAAGCAACCATGGAGGATCTTCTACAAGCCAAGGAACTACCAGGGCTTCAAGCTAGGGTGACCTGCTAAGGAAGGAATCAATAAGGCTGAAACACTGAATTGGACTTTTACCTTCTAGAACTTTGAGGAAATCAATTTCTGTTCTTTAAAGTCAGCCACTTGTGGTATTTCTGTTAAAGTAACATTAACTAACTCAAACAGGAGACATAAGTAGATATTTATAAGAGAGCTTTTGGAAAAATATTGTTTTTTGTTTGTTTGTTTGTTTTTATCATAAAAGAGACAGGTATCAATGGCACCACCATTTTACCTCCTTATTAGTCTTTAACAAAGACATGATGCCTAGAGTTCTGACTCCTGGAACCCCATATGTATCAGAGCTTCATAGTGTTTTTGATGACTGGTTGGGGGAAAATAGATATCCGAGGCACCTCTGGATGTACTGAATTCTCCAATCTTTTGCTTAACAGCCAAGCATGTTAACCCTTTTGGGTAACGATAAGGGAAGGAGAGGAGACTCTCAGAGAAGCTGGCCCTGCCATCACTGGACTGTTGAACCAGAGCCCTCTGTTGTCTAATTTCTGGTTTCTAATCATGTTAGAAAAATAATATGTTTATGCTGCTCTTTCTTGAACCTTATCCCCATTTCAAAGAAAGGTGTTATTACCCTCATTTCTCAAAAAAGGAAAAAGTAACCCAAAGAAGTTAATATGTCCAAGGTTGAATTTGTTACTCAGCATGAGCTCAAAGCTTAATAATGGGAAAAAAAAAAAAAAAAAAACGTAACTTGTAGAAAAACTTCTATACAAGTATTCTAGATGATAATTTCGGCAGTCTGAACACAATGTATTCAATTCTTCCAGTTGTCACATTGTTGTGACAAGGGATCTCAAGTTACTCTCACTACCCAATCTTACTTTTGAATCTTTCTTCTATGATGTTATTATATTTTATTTATTAATAACTTTATGAATAATGTGGCTAAGCAAGGAGTGTTAGGAAATAAATTTCTCTTACTTTATATATAATTTTTCCCAGTTAAAATAAAAGCAGAGTGGAAACTTGACCCATTAATGGAAAATCACAATACTTGTCTGGAAACTTCCCTTCAAAATGGTAGAGTCTAATGCCTTAAAACAAAGGGTGGATATAATTCCCACAAAAAAAAAAAGCCCAGCTACACAAAATATTATGCACTTATTTATCTACAGACAAAATGTTGGTTTCCCTCATGAAAATAATGCCCCTGAATCCCAAAAGTTCTGAAAAACAATTAACCTTTTCAAGTTTAAGATTTTTCATTCATAATTCTGACAGCATCCTGCCATTGATACTTATTTTAATCTTCTATTGATTTCTGTGGGAATTCTTTATGCAGAATGAAGGCAGGATATAACCTCAAAGGAATTTCTGCAAAGTAGGTTCCCACTTTCATCTCTTTGTGTTTGATTTTTATTAAAGTTTACTTCAAGATGTGTATATCTAAAAATAAGACTAGAGCTATGATAGGGTCTTCTATTTTTGCACTCAGGCTGAAAGTTCAATGAGAACGCTAATATCCCACAGGGAAGAACTACATTATAAATTATTTGTAAACCTGTAATTTGGTTCCTTTTCTGGAAGAAAAAAAAAAAAAGAAAGGTATTTGTATTAAAAAAAAAAAAAAAAAGTCTTTATTTATTTCACATATACCGAAATGTCTATCTCCCATGATCTTTTCTTATATGATATAGTGATATACTAGATTCATTTTAGTTATGCTTATTCAAACCATTTTCTAACCACTTCTTTTCTTTTTAAATTTTTATAGTGATATGGGTGAAAGTTTATAGAACAAATTCATTTTCCATACAGCAGTTCATACACAGTTTGTCTCAGGACATTGACTGCAATGCCCCACAGTGTAACAGCTCTCTTCCCACTTCCTCCCCATAGTTACCTCTTCCCTGTGTCCTTCCCTCCCATACACTCCTGCCCCCTGAGCTGTATCCCTGTGTATAAACTGCCCTTCTATTCTCCCAAGATTGATCTGTCCAAGGAGTGTATCTACCTAATGTAAATGTTCAGCTCATATGCCTGTCTTTTGTTTGGCTGGAAGCCACAGGAGTGGGTTCAATTCCAGACCTGAAGGGCAGCTAGGGGCCATAGTCTCAGGGGTTTCACCAGGCTCTATCAGACCACCAAACTTGTTCCTTTTTTTTTTTTTTTTTATGATTTTGAGTTCTGTTCCACATTGTTCTCTCACTCTATCCAGGATCTCCTACATAGATCTCCCTCCAAGTGGTTGACAGTGGTAGCCAGGTGCCATCTACTTCTTCTGGTCTCATACTCATATATGCTGAGGATTGCCTGGTGTACCAGTCCATTGGACTAATTTTTTTCCATGAGTCTTAGGTTTTCTTCATTCTTTTTGCTCTGGATGAGGAGAGATCCATAGTTGCATCTAGATGAATGCTTGCAAGCTTTTAAAATCCCAGTCACGACTCACCAAAGTAAGATGTGGAACAATGCTTTTATGTAGTATGCTACGCCAATTGAGCTTGATGTACCCTGCCCCTGAAACCATGCTCTTGAGCCCACAGGTCCAACTACCAGTTCCCTCCAGGTAGCTGACTGTGGCCAAGAAGTCACCACAACCTTGTGCTTTGTCAGCTCTACTATATACCTGAACATTCTTACAGAACATACAAATATGCTTATAGATACATTGTCTGCCAACCCTATACTTGGTCGTGAGCACATTACCCTCTGCACCATGTTCCAACCACTTTTAGTACAGTAAATATAAAACTAAAAAACAAACTTTGCTGACAAGTCAGATCTGACTCAGAGTGACCCCTCCTTGGGTTTCCGAGGTGGTATCACTACGGAAATAGATGCTCAATCTTCCTTCCAATGAGTGGCTGGTGGGTTCGAACCAGCAGCCTTTTGGTTAGCAGTCAAATGTCTTAGGCACTATGCCACCAGAGCTCCTTAAAATTACATTAATGATGACCTAAGAATTATGAATCTTGGAAAATTAGTTTGAATAGTGTTAAGTTTTAAAAGTCAAGGTATTAGGGAAACCTCAGAGACTATTATCAAGTACTGTGATAATTGTCAATGTCACTGAAAATATATTTAAATTACACTATGAGTCGGGTCTGACTCGACGGCACATAACAACAACAAACATCTATGACTTGATTCAATTTTCAAAAGAAGAAACTTATGTGAAACAAATATCTGAAGTATGAAATATCTGTGACATGGAACTAAGATTTTTCTGTCACCCTCAAGAAGAAACTGATTCTAAAATGAATTTCATTACTTCAAAGCCACTAGTCCTGGGAATGGTGCTGCTGACAAAGAAATGTACTGGCTTCATTATCAGAAAATTCAGATCAACCACCTAAATTAATTGTAAACATTCTGTGGCAAAACAGAGATGAATCTTTCAGATAGAACCTTGTTCAATAAAGGACTCAGTTGTGAGGAATGTGCTTAGCTAACAGCTTTTGAGTCAAATCCACAATCTGGGTGTGTATGACTCCAAAAATGATTGAGCCATTTCTGCCATATTTGTCCAACTCTAAATCTCTTCTACATGCTCCTCATTGGTCTGGCAGAGATTTTGTCAGATCTGCACCCTGTCTGACAGGTCCTCCTGCAAGATCCTGCTGAGTCCTGAGAGGTTTCTTTTCTTTTCACAGGTCTTAATCTCCTCCAAAATACTTGCAGTTCTAACTCCACCCAAATGTCTGATTCCCAGAGAACCCAACTGACACTAGGAGTAGTACAAGAAAGCAGATGATAAAGACATTATTTCAGGATGATATCCCCTAGTAATAAGAACACCACCATTCCAAGTGATATGTGACTAACCATCCCTGGCACAAGGAGGCAGCCCAATTGCTAAATGTTTGCTGGTGGTGACTTGAGCACCTCTTCTAGTGGAAGGGACTTTCTTCACAGTGCATTTGCAATGTACTGCAAGTACAATGGTCATAGTTGGTTGTCAAAAAGAAATATGCACATGTCTTTAATAATAAAAAGAAGCTCTGATGGCACTGTGGTTAAAGCAATGAGCTGCTAACAAAAAAGGTCAGCAGTTGGAACCCTCCAGCAGCTCCATGGGAGGTAATCTGCATCCATAAAGAATTACAACTTTAAAACCCTTTGGGGCACTTCTACTTGGTCCTATAGGGTCACTATGAGTCAAAAATCAACCCACTCACAGTGGGTTTGGTTTTTTGGTTGATAATAAAAAGCTAATAGCAGTTACCAGTTGATTGATATCAAATGTAAAGACCAGAGTACTTTCTTGGTAGCTTACAAAGATGTCCATTCCTATCTTAGAAGAGCAGAAAAAGCTAAACAGAAAGCTGAAAATTTAGTATTTGTCACTGATCTTCAAAGATGATTGATGGTTCAGATAAAGCATGCCTGCTATGTGAAGTTCAGTGTCTTGCCTGAAAAAACCTGGGACCATGAGAGATGGAGCAAGAATATCTAGGTGAATAGTCACTTACTTTGACTACTCAGACTCTTCTGAACCCTCAAAACCTACAGAACTAACCACCTCCCCTATTAGGAGTTACTTTTTCCTCATGTAAGAATAGTGATCACTTAGTTTATGTCAGTACCTCTTCTGCTGGCTGCCAGGTCAATTACTATGGTCAAGTCAAGCATAAACCAGTCAGGGACTTGCTGGTTCTGATAAGGGAGTAAAGGGCTTATGCCACAAAAGAACTACAAGAATTAGCATGTACCAGCAGGAGCCAGTGGAGTAACTGTGGGACTTGATTTAGAGTTTTAGGATCAAGAGGACTAAAAATAAGATGGAAAAGGGAGAGTGCCGAGGTCCAGCCTCAGCTGTGGGTCTCTGGAGGGAAAGGTGGTGTCGGTGAGATGATGGAGACACACTCACACAAGATGAAGATGTGCCCCACATAATGAGGTGGCCTTCTTTATTTTATACTATATTGCAGATTACAAATGACAAAGCAAAATGACAAACCCACAATTCTAGGTACATGGCTGTGGGCTATTAACTTTCCAAAACTTATAAAACTATTATTAAACTTATAAACTAAACTTACGTCTTGTCTTATCTAACTTACCTATCATTAACATTATAAAAATAAAATGTGCTAGACAATGAGGTTAACTAAAACATGAAAAAATGGTCAGGGTGAAGAATACAACATGGGGACAGAACGTGTGACCCAACCTTGTGGTTGGCACCATTCTCTGAATTACCACCAG